>NC_057809.1:489311975-489322922 GCF_018294505.1 Triticum aestivum | reverse complement strand
GTTTTTTCTTTCTCTTTTAAATTTAAATTTTATTAAAATATCAAACTTGCTACAAATTCTTTTAGGAAAATTACAATGGCCCAAAAGACTACTTGAGACTTAGGAAATTACATTTCATTCAAATTGAATAAATTATTTGTCACCTTATTTTGGGTTATTATTTTATTCCCTAAATAATTTTAGTGTTCAATTTAATTTCCAATTTTATATTTAGGGTTTCAACAATATTTGGGATTTACGGGAATTATTTTCCAACCCAAAATCAAATAGAAGTCACACATAATTTTTAGCACTATTTTTCCATTTATAAATGGGTTTTTATCATTTATGCCACCGGTTGTGTCCCACTACTCAATTTTGCCACTGCGAATTGCATCCACTCAAAAATGTCATCACTTTGTTAGACACATGCTCAAAAATGCCATTGGACACCATTATTGTGATCTCAAATCTTTTTGCCATGTTATAATGACACAAATACCTATGGACCAACATGCTATCTCTCCCTCTATCTCACTACAATAAAGTGTAGGGCCTACTTGATCCCGACAGCGTTCTTATTTCCTTGTAAAATTATTCGCTTGGTTACTCCTGACAAGTGGGGCCACACTTATCATTGTGCGATAGAGAGACCGACATGTGGGTCTAGGCTTATTTTTGTCATATAACAAGGTCAACGGGTTTGACGTGAAAATAACAATGTCTAATGGCATTTTTGAGCAAACATCTAAAGTAATGATGGCATTTTTTAGATATCTAATGGCATTTTTGAGCAAGCATCTCATGGATCGATGGTATTTTTGAGTAGTTGTAACTTCTAATGGCAAAAGTGAGTAGTGAGACACAACTTGTGGCATAAATGATAAAAACCCACTTTATAAATAATCCCTAAATGATTTGTGGTTGTGAATAATTCTCAAAAAAATGATCCACAAATGACAATCAAATCAATTAACTCATAGGGAGAACTAGCTAAGATCACGCAATCACAAACAATTTTTTTAAATTAATGAACCTTATTTTAGTTATTCACATTCCAAGAATTGAAAATCCTGAGATGTGACAATTATAGTAATAGAGGGAACAAAAACGTGATTGAAACAAATATTACCTTCTGATCTTGTATGAACACTACTGAGAGTATGAACCTCTTTTACAATGCTTGGCGGAATTGGATTACCTGCAAAAATAAAGTAAGGTAAAATAACTAATAACAATTATTTAAAATCGAACAAGAATACATAACACCAAGTTTCCCCCCAATACATGTCGACGTTTTGATCTCTGAAGTAAGCACGGACTTAACCCTCTATGAGTGCAACACATGCAATTTTGAATTAACAACGAGAAGACTTTGTCTATATTTTCAATACCTTCTCTAATTATACCATTCTTCTTAATATTCCATTCACATTTTTTATCATGCCTTAGTTTGAATTCTCGAGTCACAGAATGTCTCACCTTCAAATATAGTATAGATCTATCATCTAAATAAATTAAATTTTGAAAATGTAAAGTATAATTTTTTTTTACAGTTTGTGGGTTATATCTTATGTGATTACTGAATATTTCATTCAAGATACATTGTGGACTTGTCGAAGGTAAGAAAATTGCACATTCTTTCAAACAACTTCAAAGTTTTTTATACTTCCATTATTCTTCAATGAACCCTCTGACATAATGTTATTGAAAAATCCAATTGATTGTGTTTTTCGGGCAACCATTGTTCTTTCAAACTTTTCAACAAGAAAGTTGTATGATCTCCTATCAATCATACTCCTCAAATAGCATATAGGTTTTGCCATTTCAATCTATAAGCAAGTACAACAAGATAGTTGTATATTACTTTTGATAAAATTTAAGTTGGACAACTAATTCAACAATGGAATACATGGCATGCACACATCATACATTGCTACACCATTTAGTGTTTTCTTGCAAGAGGAAATCATAAGATTTACGCGTCTCTTATCGGAGTTTGCAATCCTAGGCAAATTATTATGTCTCCTCAGTACAATTTGTACTTGATTATCAGTGTAGAACTTTTGCATACATAGTGTGTAGTCATGTTTAGAAGAAAGTGTTACCAAATGACCCATAATAAATTTCATATAGACCACCTTAAAGCATGCCTTCTCAACTTCACTTGATAACTCTGCTATACATCTGGCTAATTCTTTTCATGCTTGCTTTGATATGTGAGAATCATTCCCAACCACACATATATTACCCTTCAAGGAATCAATAGAAGCAGCAGTTGTCTGACTATGAACACCATCAATGTCTCTTGGTCCAGACGGAATACCAAAAACTTTGTGCATATCTCTAGAATAGAATTTCAGTTTCCTATTTTAAGATATTTTAATGCATCGATACTTCACACTTGTTGCACTTAAAAGAAATGTACTAAACTTAAGGTGTATTTTTTTTATTTCAGGGAACTTCAGCAACCCATCAAATTTGATTTTCCAAAGCATATTTTTTATGTAATCCATAAACCTATTCAAAATTGCATGAACATGGTCTACCTTCAATCTAAATTCAGAATTACATTTTCATCCTCATTTTCTGCTTGAGCCATCTCCTTCCGTGTAGTAATATCTGAATTGCTAGATTTTGATGTTCCACTTGCCGAATAACTTGACTTAGACGACATCTTTATATATCACTAAAAGATAAAATTAGTCAGTATACCAAATCAATAGTTGTATGTACTTATCAAAATGTTTATCAATGGTTAAACCTTCACAATTAAATTATCAGATTTGAACTACAAAAACATCTTACATTAATTTACATAGGGGGTAATATAATACGATATCTAATAAAAGTATATTTAATTCAACATACTGCTCTTCAGGTTCACGTTTTATATTGCAAAACTTATGATTATAGATTGAAGTAACATCAGTAGACGAAATAAAATTTTTCTTTCGTTAAGGCATCCAAGTAATTTGACAAAAAAGTTCACGTACTACTACACATCACCCTATTTAACATAATTGAACAAATTTTACAAGTAGTACATTTCAATTTGCAATCTAATATTGATCACTAAACTATCCGAAACCTTATATACTACTCCCTCGTTTCTAAATATAAGTATTTTTAGAGATTTCGGTACAAACTACATACGGATGTATATAGACATAGTTTAGAGCGTAGATTCACTTATTTTGCTCTGTGTGTGGTTTATATTGGAATCTCTAAAAGAAGACCTATATTTATATTTAGGAACGGAGGGGGTATATCCAGAGAATAAATGTTGTATCCATCAAGTCAAAAAAGTTAACTTGATAATATAATTTTAAGTTTCGGTCCCTCTAATATACTTTTTGCGAAAAGTATTAGATCTATTATAAAGATTTATCGAAAGTGCAAAACACCTCAAACATAATAAAAATTATATCAAGGTTCATGGACCACCTCATTGCCACCGCCAGAACGAGCCGCCAACGCGCTGTTGTCATCACTCTCATACCGGAGCCTGGTTGACCTTGTTGATGACAGTCGGAAAGTCTTCGTGCACGTGCTCATAAGGACCAACGCCCCGGAGTCGCAGTCGTCGTCGTTGAATCCTTGAATCGATCTGAAAAACCTGACACCAAATATCACCGTTGCGTACGCACGGCAAGAAATTTTAACCTCGCTGCCCCGAGGAGCTGGCAGGAATCTACGCCGGAGCTCCGTCTAATCCTTCTCAACGGACAAACTTGTGAAGGATCGAAACTCGAAAGATCGACTCGAAGAAGAAGCGCCGCCATCCGTCCAAATGCCGCCCCTGCAAGGACCAAAACCCCTACATATCCACTAACCGGATCCGAGGCACCCGAAATCCTCTCTCCGTCACCGACCGCCGGAGCGGCAGGCGAATCTACGCTCTCTTCGGTGGAGATCGAGGGGAGGAAGGCTTTTCCTAATCGCCTTGCGAGAGAGGTATAATTTTAATGGACGTCGATAACTACCACACGTCTCTAATGCAAATAGGTTGCCACGTCATCGCATGCATGCATGCGAGAATCTTTTTGAATTTTCAGTTTTTAAAATATTTTATCTCTTAAATGAAAAATCCGATTGAAGATCCGTTTTCACCATTAAATCCCTCGCGACGAGATTTTCAAAACTAGATCTCATACTGATATATTTCGGCGATTTTTTTTGTCAATAGTTGCCATGTCTATTGCACATGAATTGCCATGATATTTACACTGAAGTTGTCATGATATGTTTCAACTATTTTCTTTTACATTTAAAAGTAAATTTTAACATATTATAAAACGGAGATTAAGAAACTAGACCTGCCATGCACCATAAACTAAAATTGTCATGATACATGCACTTAAAATTGCCATGGTTCAATAAAAAAATATTTTCATGGTCAAAGTACTGGAATTGCCATCATAAAAAAATAAAATTGCCATGATCTACAAACTAAAAATGCCACATGGCAACTTTAGTTTAAGCACTATGACAACTATAGTGTAAACATCATGGCAACTTCTGGGCAAAAAAAAATTCATCGAAACGTATCAACATGGGGTCTAGTTTTGAAGATCTCGTCGAGACGGATTTAATGATGAAAACGAATTTTTAATTCGCTTTTTTATTTAGAAGATAAAACATTTTTAAGCCGAAAACCAAAAAGATTTCTATTAATGTCATCTATTCATACGTGGCAAAATGAGTGGTGATGAAGACGTGTGGGTGATCTGCAAACGCCCACACGTGTGGGCGTTAGTTTTTCTGATATTAATTAAATCTAATCATACATCGTTTCGGTCCTTGTAATTTAACTTAACACTTATGTGTCTGTGTCTATAACCAACATGTTCATTCAAATTGTCTAAGTTTCTGTTTTCCCGAACTTAGAACACGTTTTACACTTAGTACATCCATTGTTATGTGCGTTATAACATATACATTCGACATCCAAAGATTCAATAAGTCCAAACATGGCGTGTTCATCATACATTCAAACGCGATCCGGTTGAGTAGGGATCTCTTAGTTCCAGAAACTTTGGCAATTTCGTACAGACAACAAAGAATTACAGGCAATTTCGAATTCACTGATGCTGCTTACTCACTTCCACTGGACTGCGGAGACACGGTTTGCTGCGACTGCAGCTGCTCTTCCTCCACCGTCTTGACCACGGCGTGGGTCACGGCGACGCTGCCGCAGCCGGCGACGTTCACGCGGCGGCACCGGTCGCCGCTCACGGCGCCGCACCGGCTGGCGTCGACGGCCCTGCACATCTGGACCTCCAGGCTGCCGCACCAGTCGGCGCGCACTCCCTTGCAGCGCGCCAGGCGGACCTCGCCGAAGCTCTCGACGTCGGCCCGCCTGCAGCGGGTCGCGCGGAGGAGGCCGCCGCCTCGGAGCCGCGCCTCCCGGCACCTCTCGACCGTCACCTTGCCGGCCTGCTCCGCGTCCAGGGACCGGCACCGCGAGACCGACACCTCCCGCGCGCCGTCGACGCGCGTCGCGCCGCACTGGACGAAGGACGCGGACCCCACGCCCTCGGCGGCCGCGTCGCCGCACAGGGTGAACACGACGGCGCCCCCTCCCCCGCCGCGCACGACGACGCTCCGGAGGCCGTCGGCGGAGAGGTTCCCGGGGCTGGTGACGGTGACCTTGCCGAGACTGCCCTGGAGCGTGCCCTCGTGGATGTCCGTCTCGACGCCGTCGACCACGACAACGAACATGTGGTGGACGGCGACCGCGGAGGAGGATCCGCCGGGCTTGGGGCCGACGAGCTCCATCGCGATGTGGTGCGGGCTTGCCATCCCCTTCTGGTTGTTTTGGTTGGTGAGCTATCGAGGAGTAAAGCGACGTTTAGTTATGAGGTCCATAGATGTTAAGAGGTGTGTACCCTTCTCAACTGCCAGTGCCCACTCCCAACTGTCAGTGCTGCTCTTTTCTTCGCTTGCACTGTTGCACATCCCATACACATCGGTTCCTCAAAAAAAATCATAAAAAACTTTTAATCAATCATGACAGTACCATCGGAACGGTGGTCTAATGTGTGAGACACTATTCATACCAAGGAACATCGCCGCTGCAAATGCCCCGCCCACGTGCAACCCTACTGAAGCCCCAAAGAGAGAGAAACTAGAGCTCCATCTGGTAGATAGGGGCATCACCACGCTCCCACACCGACATAGAAGGGGGAGGGGATGACGACCTGCGGGCGAAGGAGGGTTGACAACATGGCTGACAACATGGGGTGCCTAGAAAATCTCATCTCTAGGATTTAGATTTGGAGAGAAGATGACGGAGGGATAACAACATGGCCAGGATCTTACAAACTTAGTAGTACCTGGCCTTATATAGCAACTTAATAACGAGCCACTTCGTCAACACATTCACATTTAACAAATACTAGCTAAACTTCCTACAGGGAGCAACTAGTATAGAATCTGAGCTTCATGTGAAAGAATAGAAAAATGAAATCTGAGCCATTGAATGGGAGATGAATGGCACAGATTATGGTGGAGGGGACTGCTCCCACTTAAGTGTACATTTCACGAATCACCCCCTAGAAATAGATAGATATAAACATCACTTTTATAGTAACAACCTCATGTCTCTCATTTATTTCCAAATCGGCAGAATGTTAATGACAACTCTTTCAAGCATGTCAATATTTGATTATATGTGAAAATTAAGTCATCCCCTTGACGCACAACTAAATGTATATGTCAAACTGGATTATCCAAAACAGAGCTAATATTTTATATGAATTATGCAACATAAAATTGAAGTTAACATTAAGGTTATCTCGCAATACACACCCACATCTGAATAGGCTGCTGAAAATGTTTGTGAGCAAGGTATTCCATTTCTCGGTCGACTTTGATCCACATACATGCATGTGAAGTGATCCATAACATGAGATGATTATTTTTATTACATGACCAGCAAAACCAAATATTAAGTACTAAAATGATTAACCGCTCAGCGAGCATTTGCTATCTTGATTGTACATGACATAATATTGTTCAGTTGACGTTTGCCTCCGGTTCGAATGCTTGTCTCTCATCAAGCTTCATTTGCAGGGAGAGATAACATCAAACAAATATGATTCAGTTCAGCACAAGTCTGTTGGTGTACGTTCAGCAAAAGAACTAAAATTATCTCGCACGCAAATGAGTTTCGCCCTTGCAGTCGTACACTTCTTCTGTCCATATGTACTCAAGATGCTTCTGGTGTCAGAGCATCACCCATCTACAAATACATGGACAATTTTATAGTTTACATCAAGGCAAGAAACTGGAAATAATTATGTTCTTTCGTGGACTAAAAGTTTGTAAGGTACACTCAGAGCTTACATATAAAAAAGACTGGTGGGCACACTCAGAGTGTGCACAAGCATAAAAATACAAACTTATAACACAACTTAGCCTGCAAATAGCCGTAGAAAAGAACCGAGATGAATAATTATTTCCGGTGGCAGAGAAACCTACCTTTGAGGCTTTCACCATGATTCAGCTTCAAAGTGTAGCATTGATGCTGCTCTTTGCTCCCTCAATTCACCATGCTTTTCATTCGATTTGGATTCCAGTATGCAAGGCGAAAGACTTCAACGAGCACCACTACTAGAGAGAAGAATGTAAAAGAACAATGCTGCACTCATTTAGTATTCATATGTCCTGTGTATAGAATGGCATTTACAGCAGAACACTAGCAATGAGCAATTAAAACAAAATACTACAAAAATACAAACATTTCAGGACTGGATTGGGGCCAAAATTTGGCATGAGACCAAAACTTGGCATTTGATTGGTTGAACACCAAGCGTGAGCCCCTCTCTACAATTTTCCAAATATTGGCAACTTTTGATAGAAAATTGGCATAGATCTTAGTCTCAAACATTCATGCCACTTTAAGACTAGGGCCACAACTTGATTCAGCATGTAAAGAAAGCAGCTATGCAAAGCAGAAATGAAGCAAATATTTTCTAAATCAACTTTGGAAATATGTTGTGATGCATATTATTTGCTATTTTCAAGAATGCACAAGAATCCCAGGACCAAGTGAAACAACTTCTCAGGCCATACCTGTTGTGCTCCCCCCTTGTATGTATTCAACCAAATTTCTGAATCGTTGGTTCAAAATTAGCTGAATCTCCTGTTTGTGGACAAGAAGCTTTATAGCCATCAACTAAAAAAATAGGAGATCTCCCCTTATCACATTACACTAACTAATCATGCGTCTTGTATGCACTAAATAAGTGAAGGGTTCACTCTCCCCACTAAACCAGTCAAACACCTTGCGATGCACTACTTTATAACAGAATTAACACACCCTTAGCATGTCTGAGAATCGATGTAACCAAAGCATCAACAGATTAATGATCTACAGGCTAAAACATGGCATCAATTTGACTTCAGGTTCGGATTTAATTGGTTCTCGTATTAATCTAGGAACTTCGTACATAGCACGATTCATCCAAAGCAGTCACATGCCCATATATAACGATAATATTGCATGTAATGGCCGTCACTGCATAATCCCATTGTTATTTAGTGATTTCGGATGGTACACATTGGTGCCCCGTGTACAATTGCTCTGATTTAATGTCTTCATCAGCCGCCTCATTAAGGCCCAACCTTCCTGTAGATCCCTCATCTACCCTAGCAGATCTTTGATGAATGTGCACACAGAAATCTAGGTGAGAGAGGAGGAAGTAGGAGTATCAGAGTATACCTTGATCCTGGGCGTGAGAGGCGAAGGAGGAGCCCACCACCGGCTTGCCGCCAGCGATCTAGGATCTTGAGAGGGGGCAGAGGCACGGATCACGCCGACAAGCCGCTCCAAGGGCCTGAGAGGGGAAGGGGATGAGTAGCCCCCATCTGCTTGCCTTAGGCGAGCTACTGTAGTTGCCGGAGATGGGGATTGGGGAGGGATGCGGATCTCGACCGCCGCTACTGTCCACAAGCGGGAGGGAGATGGGCGAGGGGGAGGGTGACTCGTGGTCGCGTTTGGAGGAGGATGTCGGGAGAAAATTAACAAGAATAGAGGGTCCTTTTTGCTAACCGTGCGCAAAGATCCCACCACCAAAATCTGTACCATCCATCTCAATGCTAACGGCTCAGATCATTTTTTCTATTTTTTCACCCGAAGCTCATCTTCTATTCTAGTCGTTCCCCTTCCTACAAGGAAGGGAGGATTAGAAAAGTCTTGTTGATTGTTGTTTTCTTCAGACCGCCAGGAAAAGCATAAAAGAAGGGGTTGAATGGTACGATCCCTTCGTCACCCTAGAATGAACCCATGCATTGCAACAGGAGCAATCTCTCCCTAATTTTTTAATAATAAAGCACGGATTGAGTCTTCGGGTTCACCGTCGCGGCGTTTTTATAAAATAGTCCCTTTGCTTTTCGAAAATAGAACCTGCAGTTCTTTATTATTAGGTAAAGATAAAGATACGTGAGGTGATACTAAATTTCGTCCGTTTGGACCTGGGCGCCGCACGCACTGGGTTGGCCATCGCCCGTGGCATCACCCAACATCTTTGGTATGTGATTGATACCCTAAAGTATAATCTTCCAAAAATCAATCAATAGTCCTGACTAGATGCACTTTCGTCAGAAATTATCCGTGTGGAACATGAGTTGGAGTCAAACTTCACCTTCCTCGCCGCCTTTGCTACCCTCCAATAAATATCGGTTCCCAAAATGAGGGGAGTAGAGGAGAAGCGGACGAGGATGCGTACGCCCAGTGTAAATTTTATCAAACGTCGGTGCCCCTCCTGCCTAGCGGAGCTCTGAGCCGAGTGCGCCGAGTGCGCCGTGCATGATGGCACCCTTCTTCCCGACCGTCTCAGCACACCATAGGCCGCCGCCGCGTACCTCATGCCTCCTCCTCTCTCGACTGCGCTGCCGCCCCGGCTACTCGCGCGCCCGTTGCCGCTTGCTCCTGCGCGCCACCGCATCTTCTTCGACAGCAACGGGACGCGTCCTTCTGGCACACGGGCAGCGCATCTCCTTCCGGCCATGAGCATGTCGCTTCTTTTCCGCCACCTGTTTGCCATGTCCATCGTCAACTGCGAACCACATCTGCCGGTGCCCCTTTTGCCTTTTCTCGGCAAGATCTTTTGCGCATGAAGACGCGTCCTCCTGAGGGTGGACGGGGGTCGGGCCCTCATCGAGCTGCCGTTTGGACCGGCCGCCGGCGGTCTAGACCGGACAGGACCGAGCAACTTCGCGCTCCTGTTTTTAGGAACCAGACATGCGGAGTCAAAGCTCGGTCTGGACTGAGAGGACCAGCCATGGCGAGGTGGCGGTAACCATGGCGTTAGCTATGGGTCCTAATCAGAGGGGGAAACAAAGGGAAAAGCTATGGGGACTCACGGTGAACCCGACGGCGAGGTCGGTGAGGCCGGGGAAGCAGCAACGGCAAGGTAATCGACGACGAATGACGATACTCGGACTTGGAGTTGGAGGATGATGGCGAGGGCTTCAGGGTGAATTCGGCCGAGTCCTTGCGCGGGGAAGGAGATCTCAAGGTTGCGGACCTCCTGGACAAGGTTGTTCGTTGCGGGGAAGCCGAGGGCCGTGTGTGCTGCGCGCGGTGGCCATGCATGCTCTGCTTGTGCCTGTCCGCACCCAGTCGTGCGTGCACTGGTCCTCCCGTGGGCTCCAATTTGCACCATGACTTGTTGAGCTTGACCCGTCGGTCCTAGCTCCAGCTGCACCTTGGCCCGTGGAGTTCAGCGCCACCGCATCAGCCATCACACGGAGCTGCTACTGCTGCTCTTGTGCTCTAATTTTCTTGGATGCTTAAGCAAAACTAATGAGGAGAGAGAGGGAGAGAGTGTATCGGTTGTTACAGAGAAAAAAATTATATGAGACCAGGTCTCACGGTTAGCAGGTGAGACCTGTCCTGATGGATGACACGTGGCATTCACAAATCACAAAGCATCTAATCTCTCTCCCCCCTGATTTTAA
>NC_057809.1:489302954-489311552 GCF_018294505.1 Triticum aestivum | reverse complement strand
CATCAGGATGGGTCTCACGTGAGACCTGGTCTCATAGAATTCTTACAGCACGTGAGACCTGGTCTCAGGGGGGTGCATATAGGAATCAGAGGATAGGATAGGCACGTGTGTGGTGGAAAGAAATCAAAGATTTTTAATGTAAAATATAATTGCTTTCCTATTGCAGCACAGCGCTGGAGCATGGCAGGAGCGGCGCGGCACAGCGCGATGCTGGAGACGGGCTCGGGACGGGGAGCGAGATGAGAGAGATACATATTTTTGTGACAACTAGTTGTTCGTGCAGCTTCGGTGTAGTCAGATGAAGACACGGAGAGATGAGATGTTATTCTTTTGTACTATGTTGTTGTTCGATGAGATGAGATGGAGCAGGTTGTTTTATGCTGCTTATAAGATGGAGAAAAGAGAGAGAGAGAGAGAGAGAGAGAGAAGAGAGAGAGTTGTGATGATTTTTTTTTATTTTTATGACGATCTTCGGTGTTAGTGCTGCTACTATTGGAGCTGAACCAGAGGCGCACTATATTGAGTACTTTGCAGATGAAAAAAGAGAGGAAGATCATGTTGCATAATGCTTACTTATGATGTTTTTTTGACGGTATATTTGTTGGTTTGTTTGTTACGACAGACGCAAATAAACGGATTTATTGAGTGACTGAAACATAGTTGTGATGTAATTTAATAAGACTATTAATATATTTGGGTTACCACAAAAGTGAACCGATGATGTAGTGTGCATGTACTCAAGCTGAGCTATGCACCAAATATTAACCCAAATTAACCTTTTGATCCCAATGCTCATATAAAGTGTTGTTAAGTATTGGCTTGAATCCTTTCTTTGACGAAGACCCTCAATTCAAGTAATTCAAACCTTCTTAGTTCATAACATTTGATGCATGAATTCTTGTTCGTATTTTAATTTTGTTTTACTATTTTTAGGATAATCGCTACTTTATTTATTCTTTAGTTCACGACCATTTCGTCCAAAATACGCCATGGATAAAAAACGGGGATACATTAAAGGCCCGTTCGGAAGCTCGCTGGCTTCCCAAACGAGCCAGATTCTCGTGGAGCCAGCGCTAGCTCGCTTCTTGCGGGAACCAGCGTGCGTTCTGCAGCAGAAACAGTCCGAGGCACACTGTAGCGAGAGAAAAACGGTTCATGGGGCACTGTAGCGAGAGGAAAACGCTTCGAGTTGTCACTTCGTGAGGGCATTCCCACGTAATATCCAGCAACTCCAGCTTCTCGTTTCCGCGAAGCTAGGCAATCGCTGCTTCTCAAATTTGCACTACGGTCTGCTCGATCTCCAGGAGCAGGCTTCTTGAATCCCGCGCGTTCGGCCAGCTCCTCGCCCGCTTCCGGAGATGCGCGGAGCCTCTGAACGGGCCCTAAACCAAGTTTTTCACAACTTATTAACACAGCCTTCCCTCACAAGAATATCCGTCGCTTTGTTCGCCGGTCGCCTCGACCAGATCACCCCGTGCTCATTCACACCAACAAACAACTCCTTGATCTCTTCTATAAGAGGGCTAAACCTCGGACAGTCTTGATCTCTTGATTGGAAAGTAGGTACCACACCTTGATTGTTTGTCTTGAGACAAAGTTTTTCAACACTCAATTCCATCGCCAACTGAACACCTGTTGTAACATTTGAGTGGTAATAAATTACTTCTGTTTTCTAACCAATAATCTATATCTATATATCTATACCAAAAGGGTTATCGCTTCTTCCTCCCTAATTTTCGTCCGTTTTCGGACCGTCCTAAAGTTTCGTATGTCAGTTGAATCGATCGATTTGAACCGAATCAGAACTACATGTTGGGCTTTAATCGTCCATCTGGGCACGGCCCAACCAAACCCATTTGATGCAGCACGTCCAGTCCAGCCTATTGATCCATTGTGTTAATTTTTTTAAAAATTCTTCTGTAACTAATAGTCCTACCCTGCTATATTACATCGTATCCTAGCAACTTATATAAGTTCTCCAGTCACAAGAATCAAACAGCCAAGGCAAAACAAACGTGGAGATCTGCCGCATGTATGCATCACCAATCGATAAAATATCTCCGACGAAGAAGAGCGGAGCAGCCTATCCAAGATGGCCCGGTCGGTGGGACGAGGTAGCAGGCCGGCTGGTGGATCCGGGCGGCGGGCGGCAAGGATGTTGGGGCAGAGCTCGAGGTGCCGGCGGAAGGTCACGTTGCAGCCGGGGGAAGGCCATGACGGCTTGCGGGGGCGGCTTCGGCCGCGGAAGGCTTGGGAAGAGGAGTCTAAGGGGAGACCCGTGGGGCAGCCGGCGGGGATAGAGGCAGGCGCTGGCGTGCGTTTGTGTGTGTGTGGCCGCGGCGCTGAGGAGCTGCGTCAAGGGACCGACGGGAGGAGAAGAAACTGGGGGACACACACGGCAAAAACATATAGCCCCCACGTCCAACAAAAAAAATTGTCTTCATGCAGTGTTGACGCCAACAAACAAGAACACAGACGTTTATATGTCAGTTGATCTTAATGAAGCTATTAATCTAGATCACAAAAAGGATGTCATGCCTAACGTCCCTAAAGATGGACATATCTGGAGGTGGTATGGAGGAAGTTGGCAACCACATGATACACCCTTTTGACCCAAACATTGATGCTATGGAGGAACAACAACAACTGCATCGAGGTAAAAATACCTTGAAAGTATTGCATGCTCAACATTTTTATTGTCTATAAGAGACTACAATTAATAATCTGGTGTGGTATTTTTTCACCTGGCATCGACGATCTGATCTACAACGTTATACTGAGTCAGACGAAAAATGTGGTGTGTAATCATCAAACTTATCCTTTATCTGGCCAACCTAATTGGAATTATTGGTATTTGCTTCGTAACGAAGCACGTTAACTTATTTTCTCCCGTTGCAACGCACGGGTATTTTTACTAGTTTTATTCTAATGGTCCAATGTAGATTTTTTTTTTAACTGAGTTGAAACTGAGATATGTTGTGGGGAAGGAATCCATAGGCAAAGATAAGGAAGGATATGATGTGACTTGAGTTGACTTTGTTGTTTAACTGCAAGTAATTTCTTTCTATTGACGATTTATTTGATTTTCGTTGATTGCTTTGCAAGGGATTTCTTTCTTCAGAAACATGGAAGTGAGGAGTCGGTTAGGTAAAAAATTAATAAGGGTTATTGCATGGTTTGAAAGAAAATTGGTGGGAGGGGGTGAAAAACGATGAAAGCTAAACCGACAAGCTCCCTTCTAATAGTAGAGATTTTTCGCTATTCTGCAAGCAGGCATGGCTCTGCATTTTTGCTATGCACCCAGATATTTTTTTTATTTTCACTGGAAGGTATTGTACCAGTTGGCTCGGCAGCATGGCTACCTAAATTCTGCAAGAACTGTTAGCTCCAAACTCTGACCTGACGGCGCGGAGCAGTCCGATCCGAGATGACTTTCATCCACGATGGGCAACACTCGAGTAAATGCAGTAGTGAGTAGTGACAGCATAGATGATCTTTGCTTTCTGTATTTTTGTCGATATGTATGGTTCACCAAAAACACCAAGCTCGTACACTCAAAACATTCGAATGCAACCGAAATCGCTGCAGCGCGATCTCGACAAGTTCTGATTCTATGATTGAGACCAAGCTCAAAACACTATTATTAGATTCCCGAGTAGCAGGAATAGGTGTCCAATAAGGTTATCTTTCATCCCTTAAAGAAGGCTTAAGCATCTGCTTCCAGCTGCGAAATGATGCTTACAAACACTTGAAAGCCTTGGGCCATATCTGAAAACAGACAATACTCGTTCTTCGCGTGGTACGTCTTCAGTAAGCCTGCAGCATATCGGTAGCATCGTATGAGCACTTATATACACTAAAAGAGTTCAGCTATCTCACGTAAGCTGAGATAACCGAACGATAAATTAGGGCACCCAATGCAAATCTAGGAACATGATATCTGTCTGATATATAACATAATAACATGACCAATAGAAGTCCAGGAACGTCTGTTCTGTGCTCAAGTGCTTACCATATCCAGCAGTTTGAACATCAAATCCTTCATCCTGTAAAAGTGCCATCATGAATTTGCTTTAGCACACAGATATTGCATCAAAAAGACGAGTGTGTATGTTAGTTCTCGCTCAAACCTGTAATTCACGAATCAGAGGCAAACTCCCGGTGATGGAATACGGCTCTACGTATCCGACTATTTCCTCAGTTGCTTTGCATAATGCTTGAAAGCCCCGAGACTCGAGATTACAGGCCACCCCATTCATCACATCTCCATCAAAAGAGATTTCAAGCCTAGCACATTCAAACAGTAAACAATGAAAACTATGCCCTCCATCGTCAAGATTACTGGTAAAAGTCAGTAAAGAAAGATTAATTCACCTTCCTCGCAGATTTTCATCCGGAAGAACATATTTCGAAACTGGACCACGAGTAGGAAGCTTTGTTTCAAGTCCAGCATTTATATCATCTACATACTCTTTTAACTTCTGAACAACAAAACTCGTGCTGCATGATAATAGCAGTAGCAACTATGAATTTAACACATCATTTAATACCCATAGAAGCCCATCCAGGAGAAGGAATAATACATATTGTACACATAAGAGATGGACTTACCTATAGAAAGGAGTCAACCTGCAACATCAAAAGAATCATATGGTCAGGAAACACTCAAAAACCCATGGAGTCTCAATAATATAAAAAAATAGACAACCTTACTACAGTAGCAAAAATAAAATAAAAAGGTGAACATGGATTATACTCCTTCCGTCCCATAATATATTAATATAAGAGCATTTTCAACACTAGTGTAGTGTCAAAAAAGCTCTTATATTATGGGACGGAGGGAGTATTTTTTTACTAGAGTCTTACTTACATAGAGATATGCGACCAGTGCAAGTCCATCACATTTTCTTTCTTTTTTTACTCCTATGTAAACACTCTACTCTATAAAGCATTCCACATTTAATTTCAGTAAGTGTTCAAAACAAAACATTCAGTTTCAGTTCCTCCAGCACTAGTAAGTACACATCAAACTAGACCACAAAGAAAAGTACATATCAAACTAAAACTTAATTGAATCATTTCATCTCAAGTGCAATTAAAGAGAATCTAAGAACCTCAGGGCAAGAGTTGAACCTTATATCCCCTGAAATTGTACATTCTCCAGGAATTTGGTTCAGACCACCACCAGGATCTGCAAAGCATCACATGTTTGGACCACACCCAATGATTTTTTTTCTTTTCCACATATTATAAATACACTGTTACTAAAACATATTTAAAATAAAGGTACAACAGGGACTTACAACTCCACTTTGTTGGCTTCATCGTAGATGGAGTAGCAAACTTGTAGAGCTTCTCTTTCTCGTGTGCAGGGAAGTCATTGTAAAACCGGGTTTGGATTTCTTTAAGTGCATCCATATTTAACTCCATCGAATTTATGGCCTTTGACAAAAACAAAAAACAGATACAGGGTCTTCAGAATTCAAAAGCACTTTTATACTCTGACAGCAAGAAAAGGTTAAAATGCTATATTTGGACTTCTTTGCCGTGTGAACTACTTGAATAGCTCTCTCCATAACATTACAAGACATGTCAAATAAACATGTGCAGAAAAAAAAAACGTATAACAGCAGAGTTGATTACACAATAAGTTCTACCAGTCATGTATCAACGATCACTTGCTTTATACTTTGTGCGTTATTTTGTTTTTGGTCCCATTATTCATATCTACGTTTGGTACTTTGGTACCAATCGCAAGGATGCTAACTTATTCTAGCAACTATATGATTTAACAGATCACATCTATAGAATATTTACTACTCCCCCCGCTTCACTATAATTATTCCCGGTGTAAGAAGAGTGTCTAAAAATATGTCCACTGAAGGAATCAAGAGGTCATTTTTCATCAACTTTCTTAGATTTTGTGTCTATACAGTTATATAGAGTAAAAAGGAGTGGCAACTGAACATTGTTCTAATGAGTCCAAATCAGTACCTTATGTGCAAGGCCACTGTGAAACAGCTTCCCTGTTGCCTTTAGATGCCAAGGGATCATCCCACCAGTACCAATGCATGGCTGCTTATCCGCAGTATCTATCCAAAACCTTCACAATAGCACACATATAACCAACTAAATCAGCAAGAATTCCTCACGAACGACACATTACTTGGCCATTCTATCAAGGCAACAGAGTTCAATACTCACAAGGGTCCAGTTTTGAGCTTATCCAACAAACCATCCTTGACAAGGCCATCAACACCAATGCCAGTGACCGATGAATTCTCTTCATTGGCAATGAACACCGCAATGACAGAATGCTTCAATGGTGGTTTCACCTCACCAAGCCGCCGCATGAGCTGAGTCACTAGCGCCACATGACCAAGGCAGTCCGTCGTCCCACGGCCCCTAAGCTTTTCCTTGTCATCACCTTCGAATGTTAGTGAGAAGGGATCGAAGTCCTGCAGGAGTAGAAGATCCCAGTCCACTGATTAGTGATTATAATAACCAACAAAAGTAACAGAAATTTGACGAACAAATCAAGAGTAAATTTTGAGGTACAACTTGTTAGTAATCACTAATCGATTAATAATGCGACAGAAACAAAATGAGCGAAATCAAACAGCGCCAATGAGGAAAGGTGAAACTTTAAACAGTAGATATATACAGCAATTGAACCACTGAAGTGCTAACTTGAATCACAACACTCCAGAAGTCCACAAACCAGTACTGCGCCGAAACATGCATCTATTCCAAGGTAGAACAATCTAGAAGGCACTAACAGATCAGGGAAGGGTGCAGTTCGGGCAACAAGCTAGAAAGACCCCCAAATCAAGAAAGCCCTCGAATCCTTCGTCCAGGAACCCTAAGCCCCGAAATCAGCACTCACACATCCAAACGAAATCTGCTAGGAACTCACCCATTCGCTAGGGTTGGCCGGAACGACGTCCATGTGCATGCCGACGAAGGAGACGACGCGGTCGGGGACGGTGCCGGGGTACTCGACGATGACGTTGCTCCGGCCGTCGGTGTAGCTCACCTTCCGCACGACGAGCGGGCCGCCACCGGTGTCCGTCGACACCGGGCGGAGCGCGTCGACCACGTGCTGCGCCACGAGGTCCTCCTGCGGGACGAGGGCCGGCGGGTCGTTCTGCAGGCGCTGGGACTCGCCGATGAGCTTGGAGAGGAGGGCGACGAAGGGGTCGCGGTCCAGGACTCCGACGGCGTCCTTGAGCGGCGGCGCCGGAGATGCCATCTTAGACGCGGCGGCGGGTTGGGTCAACAGCGAAGGGAGTCCAGTCGAGGTCGAGGTCGAGGAACTCTCTGTGTTTGAGCAACTCTGGATGGATGTACTCCGTACGATGTGCGCATATGATGTGTCCGTGTCGACGACGGCACGGAGATGCGTGCCGTGGCCGCTGCGGTTCTTCAGTTTCTCTTTTCGTTTTTTCTTTTGAAATTCTTCTCTTCTCCTTCTCAAAAAAAAAATTCTTCTCTTCTCTTTTCATTCAACACTCATTTTCATGTAAAAAAACACCTTATCATTTCATAGAGTAAAAGTGCTTTTTCATCCATCAACTAATCACCAAGTGTGGCTTTCATATCTAAACTCTTTTTTGGTATAATCTTCGTCCCCCAACTCTACTAAGTATGTATAGTCCCTCGTAGTGATATTCCTCAATCAAACCCTGTTTTTGATTTGATGTGTCATTGTTTTGACCATATTTTGGTGTAACTTTTGTCCCTCGACTCTTGATATCATGTAGAATTAGTCCCTAACATGAGTATTCCTCGGCTAAATCCGGTTTTGACTTTTTATGGCACGGTTTTGATCACGTCGTCATTGTAAGGGGAATGCCCCAAGGGTTTGGGATTGGACCTCGGCGAATTGTGCTCCTGTCTCTCTCCTCTGTCGGTTTAGATCCGATATACCACCTATTGTCTTATCCTTACCCCCAACTATCATGTTGACCATCTAAAGCGTGAGAGAGAGAGAGAGAGATTTCTCTCAATGACATGCGACCCTATGCCACCTTACAATGATGATGTGGCCAAAATCATGTCACATAAGGTCAAAACCGTGTTTGGCTGTTGAATACCGCTGCAAGGGACTAACTATACCTAGTATTAAGAGTTGAGGGACGGAAATTGTACCTAAAAAAAATTAGGGACGAAAGCTACACTTTGCGGTAAGTTGAGGGACGAAAAATGCACTTATCTCTTTTATAAAAGAAGAAACATCATATATTAAAAGTCAATCAACGCTTATAGGATCATCTTCAAAGAATCAAACAAATACTCACAAGATCATTGGAAAAATCAACATGTCTTCTTCCTACACTCTCGTTGGCGGGCGCCGTGAGTGAAGCTCGATGTCACCTCCGGACCTCCAAAACACCATCGAAGTCAGGGAAATGTTGTTAATGCCGCAGCCAAATGAGAAGACGCATGCAACAATGACTCGAGAAATAGATCACTGCCACGAAGAAGAACGCGACGAAGAGGGGGACATGTGGCCTCGCTGGCAAGGAATGGTGGGCGGTCTCATATTTGGAATAGAGTTGTGCTATCTCCTCTCTCTCTCTCTCTCTCTCTCTCTCT
>NC_057809.1:489276678-489302717 GCF_018294505.1 Triticum aestivum | reverse complement strand
CTCTCCCTCTCCAAGTAGGGTTATCATATAGAAGGACATATGCAAATGAATTTGTTTGTGCGGTTTTTTATGTTCAATCAATGTATGTGAAAATGCGCTTTGGTTGTTTCAAAAACATGTATTATAACTCAAAAAAAATCTAGAAGTTGTGTATGCATATGTATAGATGTGTTGTATGTGTGTACGGATTTTCATCAATATGCATATTTATATGCAACATATACAAAAAGGACAAATAGATGTACCAAAATGGGTTTGTATAATGTTGTTTTTGGGCCGGGTTTTTTCCTTGTGTGTAGCGCATAATCTATCTTATTAGTTAAGGAAAATTAAAGCTACATGGTGAACATCCATTTGCATTCATATAAAACATTTAAATACAACATTCTTCTTTTTAAAAATTGGGCTCCCCGCACTCCAATGTGTACTGATTTAAAAGCTAGAAAGATTGCCCGTCCTATTAAACATATTTGGTTTGTGAAGTCTCCTCTTAAAGTGAAAGTGCTTTTACGACTTGCATTTTAGAAAAGTATACTACTCCCTCCGTGTTTAAAAACATGCAATATAAATGTATACTTTTTGTTTGAAGTCAAATGTTGAAAAGTTTGGCCGAATTTGTAGGAGAAACTTTCAAAAACTACAATACTAAAATGAAATTGTGACACTGCTTAGTTTTGTGTTAGGAACTCAAAATAAAATTCATTTTTGTATTTGATTTACTTAAATAATAATACTTATTAAAGTTACAAGTGTTTACACTTGTTCTTGCATATTAAAAAGAGTAAAAGTTGTGTGCAAGTTTCAGTATGTGCAATTTCACTATTGTGTGTGCGTGAACTTTTTGTTTGTTCTTTTCTTATTTTTTTGTGCTACCACATTGGTTTGGTTTTGTCTTTCTTCTTTCAACTAATACCAATGCCCTCACTAAGGTATGTCTTACAATAACTTCAAAGAGCATCTATTAAGTTATCGATTTGATTTTTAAACATATTTACCCCTCCACGCTATGGCAAAAGAAGAAATGACTCCCTTCAAAACTAATGACAAAACTACTCCGTTTTAAGCTGGCTAATCGACATGTGGCGCACATCACCATTACCAATGGTGGAAAATGTATAGGATCCAAATGGTCAAACTAGATGTTTTCCTACTACTGCGTTTTTGGAATTCTGTGAATCAAAGAGGCCTTTAGCTGGAGCTGCCAAACTCCTTCCAAAACACAATAATTGACATTTTAAATATTGATACTGTCTTTTAAGACATTCTGTAAATAATTTTTAAGACAAATCTATAGACATGATTTTGGAAAGGAGGGAGTACTATTTAAAACAAATTTAGTAGTGGTAGTAGCAGCAGCAGTAGTATTTTTAAAAAATCCTACAACTTATTGCCCCGTATCAAAATGTAGGACATTTTTGTAGGCTAGTTTAGCGTACAAAAACGTCTTATATTTTGGTACAGATTTAGTATTTTTGAACTGAGGGAATCCTTCACCAATCACCACATATGCTTGGACATCAATCAGCATTCACACAGACCTTGCAACAAATTCTCAAGATGGAATGGCATAGCCACTTTACATCAAACACAGGCACAGCAAGCCAACAACATTATCATCATATATTTATACACCGTTTTGCAAGCGATTTGACACCCACTCAATGAGAAAACAGCACGAACTGGCAAGGGGGTGTATTGATCAACGAGAACGAATGCTACTGCCAAATATACAATAAAAATATGCCCTATGACAAACAGGACACGGGGGAGAATACATATCCCATGTCAACATGAAAATAAGGAACATAGGAAAACTGCCTGCTCTGATCTGCCCTCTGCTGAAGTTCAAACTTGCAACGAATTGGGTCATAATTTACGTGCCATCTGATCAATCATGATGAGTACAAAAAGAGCTCTGCAAATCCACGAAATAATGAGCCCACGCCATTTTTCTTGGTCACTAACACCTGATTTCATATGATCCAGCCCTTGTGATGTAGCGAACCCACTCAACGGTGTTGTAGCCACTCTTCTCCCACACCTGAAAATGCATCAAGAGATGGTTTTAGTACCAAACATTTTCAATGTTTCATATTGTACTTGCTCCACATACCTTGAGGAACCGAACACGTAAGCCAGAAGCAGTGAACATCGGAACCTGCAGGAAAGAAATATCATAGTGAATAAGAGTGCAGGAAGCCAGGAAACAATCAGACAACATGGGGGGGCCTATAGCACATTATATGCATGAAGGCTCCTCAAACAAAAATACTCCAAGGTCAACCAATTATTTAAGTATCAATTTATATTGTACATGCTAAAATTTTGTTCATAAACAACGAGATACTGGGATTCTTTGCTAACATTGTCATTCTCAGTTATAAATGCAGAACAGATAAATAAAACAGAGTGGAGGAAAGCTCATAGCCATCTTGCCAAGGAAACAATAAGATTCTTAACGAGATTAAATGTAACCTGGAACTCCATCTGAATCGGTGGCCTGTTCGCTAACTTCTTTTCCCCCATTGTAGAGATCAGTTCAACTTCTGCACTCATCGTTGCCTCGGTCTGTCCAGGAAATTTCCTGATCCTATGGTTTGAAATGTGCATTATGATTTATGAGTTCATGCTGGTCAATGTGCAATAACTGCAAGAGGTAGCTCAGCAAGAAAAAGAACTCCCAGTACATGCACTAACAGGACATACTTTAAAATTGCAAATAGCTAGGCAGGGCATAATTTAGGGAAATTTAGTTTACACCATTCTGAACAATTCACAGCTAGGCAGGGCATAATTTAGGGAAATTTAGTTTACACCATTCTGAACAATTCACACTATCAAGCCCATTAGACTACGACCCACATACTGGCTTTGGTATAGTGCAAATATTAGACAAAAAGATTGCACTTACTTCCACACCAGGGAATCAATCGAAGCATTATATTTGGCTTTGCCAGATGTTGTTTGGAAACTCGTCTTTGCTGTCTGCTTTGGAACCGGAACTTTAACCACAACACCAAGTGCAAACATCTTAGCACCAAAAACACTCTTAACCTGCGTAACAAAAGATTCACCATGTCAGCAAACGTGTACACGTTTATGACGTAACCGAGTAGATATATTTGCTCACTTTCACATTAATCTCCATGCGTGTTCGGCCCAACTCCTTAATTGTGGGCAGAACCCGGAATGGAAGATTTACACCCTCCGTGATTCGATATCTAGGAACAAATATGTCCGTCAAAATCCAGCTAGCGAATGAAACTATCATTTGTAAAATGTACTGATAATTGCAAGAATAAATAGGGATCTAAAGAATACTTCATCAATTCGAATTCACCATCTGGTGGCACAAAGCTGACTGTTTTTTCTGAGTTAAATCTTGTTAGGTTGACGCACTGGTGGAACGTGACATCATCGAGTTCTATGGTCTTCCCACTGTAGAGGGAGAGAACACAAGCAATCAGGAGATCATTTACGAAAAGCAACAAAAGTTGGGTAGCCAGTAAACAATGTTAACTGGCAAAACAGTTATATATATGTGCACAGTTTGTCATCATGTGTCAAGACTCAGTAAAGCAGTACCTCTTTGAAGGCCTGGACTTCAGTTGGGCTTCCTTTTCAAGTCCAATTTTGTCATTTAGTCCCAACTTCAGATCAGGCATTCCAGAGAGGAAGCACTTCATAAGAATCTTCCCTGTCACATCACATCGTAGAACACTCCCTGCAGAAATGTAAGAAATATACACGGCGGACATCAAATAGCTGAACAGGAAAGACACCGGAAACCTCAGACGAGATAACAAAAAATTGATGGTCCATAAAATACCTTTGGAAGACATAAGAAGGTTTACGCTCTCAACAATGTCCAAGAAAACCTAACATACGAGAAGAACTCATTGTTACTTCACTTGCTAAATGGAAGCAAACAATGACATGACATTAATGACAACAAATAAATGAAAACTGAGGGAAGTATGGGCCATTGCTTTAACAGGAATGCTGGTACATGTACAATATGCATTAGAAATGAGATGCATTTAAAATGTATGCGGGATGATGGCATTGCTAGTAGCCCAAGCACTGATAGGAAACTAGGACCATTATAAATGTTAGTCCTCTGCTTTTTTCGGAATACAGCTGAAGCCTCCCTACGTATTTAATTCAAATACCTCATTCTTCTTGTACACCAGACCCTCTCTTCTCCAACCAACAGCGCCGGTAACTTGCAGGGTCGCATTTGGAACAGGCTTATCCGAAGGCTATATCAGTACAGAGAGAAGGAAATATGGTTCAGTTACTTTCCTAGAAAATAAATAGGAACACATAATTATTTTTTTGCATATCCAATACAGCAGACTTCATTTTTCATATATTTCTGACCTTGGAGGAAAATGGCGACCGTACGCCTTCCTGGGTTATATATAACTTCAAAATTTCAGGGGAGAGATTCTGAGGATAACCGAAGTCCATAATCTCTGCACAGTTGCCAGAGTCAATATTGCAAACAAAAAAAAGAATCCATGGTGGGAACTGAAGCAGAAAGCTAAGTCCAAAATCGGATGTGCCCTTACCATCAAGAAGTTCATATATTAACACAAAGTTATTCCTGATAGCATCTTCATCAAAAGTTCCACCAAAGTAGGACTTGAAGAGGGCCACTGCCTGATAATTTCAAATAATCTTCAGCAGTAATAACGGCGAATGAGATAGGACATGTTAAATTGCTCATAAGGATGATGACATGATGTATACATTGATTAGAATCTCTACATCGAATTAGCAACTTTAGTTTCATCACTGAATCATCTTTGGCCTAACATACAAATTAAACTAATTCCTAGCCCAATCCCTCTCTTGCAAACAGGCCCTCAGGAAATCATATAGAGCACAAAGGGTTCTGTTATTCACTTAGTCCTATCAAACTATTCCCAGCAGTGATGAACATGGAACATCACACCATCTAGGCATTGAAAACTTGTAGTTTTTGTACCACCTGCTTGTACCCTGTTGGGTTTGGTGATTCTGATGTACCATCACCAATTACTTTTCGCAATAGAAAATTCCAGTCACCAAACAAAGCCAAACATCAATACCATTATTAGATGACATGATCATTTAAATCTCTCGGACTGAGATGATACATTATCTTACAATTTGACAGAACATTTCAGAAAATCATATGGCTTGTTAAGTAACTAATACATTCTTTTGCTCTGAGTAGACAAATACACAAACATCACAGACAAATATTTCTAGTGAAAAAGAAAAACATCAATTATCTTCTTTAGATTATATTATATTCATCAAGATCATAATGTCTGTGTGGGTTATATAGAATTTATTTGGAAATGCTCATAAGACAACAGAAACTTCATACCTCCACAACAAACTTGAAAGCACAAGAAACATTAGCATTGCTGCTAACCACGATCACAATGTAAACATTACTGATCCTCATGTAAAGGAAGGAACAGCCTCCTATTTGTCGAACAGGGCATGTACCAAGCTCTTTTGTTTGCATAATGTGCATCCTGAATGCATCAACCATATTTCCCCTGCATAGCCATACATGAACACGATAGGGTTTAGTCACTAAATGTAAAGGTATGTGCAACCAAATAAGCAGGAAATGGAAAGTGAGAGAAGCAAAATGAATACGCGGGACTGTTTCCTATTGAAGTGATAACTGAGAAAGGCTATGAGAGGAAATGACCTAAGTAGCCTCTTGAGATCGCTTTGGAATGATGAGACAGCTGTCCAGGTGATAATAAATACATGTGCACAAAAGAAAGAAAGAACGAAAGAAAGAAAGAAAAGGACATGGTGGAACAAACGTCATTAAAATTTACATCCATGTCCTACGTTTATCAACAGAGCTTGAAAAAAAAATGCTTGCATTACTCAACAGTAGTGTCATATTTACATGTTTTAGTGTCCTTCATAAACAATGACTATGTTGACAATATATCATATAGATGGAATGTCGCTTGCTCAATATTAAACTAGTGTAAGACCTACATGTCGAAATAGGCTCAGCACATACCATGGATTTCGAGCCGCGCGACTAGTCGATGAGTCGCAAAAAAATGTCGACTCAACTTAGTGTCGACTCGAGTCGCGAGTCGCGACTAGTCGCAACTGCAGCTGCAGGCTCGACTTTTTCCGAGTCGCTACCCCAAAGTGACTCGGATGAGTCGCGACTCGAAAACCATGGCACATACAGGATTACAGCACATTGCTGCAGGTTTATTGAATGGTCTTGTTTTGTTTCTACTATCAATGTGCATGTATGAAAACATTCTCATATTTATGATTTCTACTGGTATCAATTCCATTATCTCTATTCCTATAAAAGATCCAGTTGGTGATGATGGTGTGTCTGCATCCGTCATTTCTGACCATTCGATCTGCGTCTAACACATGCAAGGTAAGCTGTGGCATTTTTGCAACAAGGCCCTCGCCACTCTGCCCCAACATTTCAGAAAACCCCTTAGTCTATTTTGGGTGAAACCTAACATATTTTTAGTGATATATATCAAAACCAGGGTGATTTTTTCAAGTTTGTGAACATACATTAGTCGATTGTAGATCCGTTCCAACGCACAGGCACTTTGCTAGTACAAATATAAAAATTGCATTTTGTGGGAATATTCAGTGTTCAAGAAAGCGTTTTTAAGCGGTATATTAAGCGGGTTTTTAAGGACTGAGAGATGGCAAAACGCTTCGCTTTTGCCCTAAGCGGTATATTAAGCGGGTTTTTTTTTTAAAATTTGGCCATAACTTGGTTGTTTTTGAACTACTTCTGCTTGTCTGCTTGCGCAATAACGGCAATGTGCCATTTATCTTATTATTAGGCTCTGTTCGGGAACTATTTCCTTCATATTCTGGCACAATTCAGGCTGCATGATCTCTATTAGGTTGTGTCTGTTTGAACTGAACTGCATTTTAGTTGTTATTTTGCTTGCTATGTGAACCTGATGTGTATTTGCTATGGTGTGAACTGTATTTTAGATGCTATTTCAATTACCCATGTGCCATGTTTCCTATTTTCCTGTGTATATTATTCAAAATCTGTCAAATTCTAGCCAATCTCAAAAAACGCTTAAGCGCGCTTAAGTGCCCATTGCTCTAAGCTGTGGCCTTCCGCTTGACTTACACTTTCCGCTTTTTCGAACATTGGGAATATTACGAGATGTTTAATAACTTCTGCCGTTCTTTCGAAGACCTCTTGGAAATCTATGGTGCGAGGGTTAATATTAATAATTAATTTCAGTCCGACGGTTACTATTTCGAAGTTAGCTGGCTTGCAGTAGAAGTAAAATTTCGACTACAGAAGGATGTGACTACTAACTACTGTCAAAGCCCACCGGAAGAGATGAAATGAACTATGCAGCAATTTTTCTTGTCCAAAGTGCCTCAGTGCCTCACTCATCAAAACTACGAGTTCAAAATGCAAATGAGTTAGGAACGCCACAACAAACTGAAGCGCGCAATGGGCAAATTGCAGTGCCGCAACGAGCCAACCACCAGAGTGTGGCCGTCAACTGCACTCCTCCCCGCAGAATTTCACTTGTCACTCAACGCAGCAATCGAAATTCACAAGCTACCTGACACCCTTCTAGCGATCTACTACTCCATAACTACAGGCTACGACCGGAATCAACGATCCTGTGGCCTCAGATCTGCCACTCAAAACCCAGGGAGCCAGGGAGGTGAGGAAGGGGAGCGGCAAGACGCACCCGACATCGTCGCGGTATAGGCGGTTGATGAGGACGTCCCCGCGGAGGTTGAGGAAGTAGATGGCCGACGCCGCCACCGGCATCGTCTCCGCGTCGCCCGCGCCCCGGCTCGAGCGCCTGGGACCACCACCCTTGACTGGCGCGCGGTTCCACGGTGCGCCGCCAGCTACGCGGGCGATCTGGTGTGCTCGGGGCTCGCCGGACGGTGAGGTGGAGGAACGGGATGGGCGGGGCGCGGGTTTTGGTAGATCTCGGGGGAGGGAGGCACGAGCACCAGGTCGTCTTCCCCGTCCAGGAGCGCTTTTTCGTGCGTGTTTTCCAGAATGGACCTCCCCGGACGGCGTATTTCCGTATTTGCGTGGTTGTCTTCGGTTGGTGACTTCTGACTTCGTGTTGCGTTGCGTCTTGGTCCCACTGCTCTGCTGGTAGTAGTACACAAAACAACATGTCCCATGCAAAATCATACAGTACTATGTTGTCCCAACCCAAAAAGAAAAGGATATTATCCAAAAATATATATTGTAGATTGATCTATGAACAGCAAATTTGTCCGTGGATATTGGTTTTTCCTCATGTACCCTACCCATAAACATCGGGTACTCCCACGCATACCTGCAAAATCATGGATGGGGTGAACCAACCTGTGGTTGGATGGTTAGAGGGACAGTGGTATCCCCGACCCATCAGGGTTCAAGTCCTGGTGTTCGTTCTCGTCGACGACGAGACGCCTACGGTGACTTCGTAAATCTCAAAATGATATGTCAGCTCAGTCTCTCGAAACTGCTTATAGGGGTAGGGTGTGCGTGTTGTGTTCATAGAGATGCGTGTATGCGCGTATGTATGAGCGCTTGTGTCTGTGCCGTGTTAAAAAAACTATGGATGGGGTATGCTTATGAATTTATATTCATGGTAACCCAATTAATACCTAAAAAGAATTGGTAAATAAAAATAACTCTTATGACATGTGGGGTCAACATCTAACCCCGCGTGGCCCTCCCCGAAACCTACAGTAGCCCACATGGCCACGTCCGCCAGCCCGCCACTCCCCATATGTTCTATGTGATTCCTTGGAATGACGAAACCTCGACTCATCACCTCCTGGCTCATGCCCTCCAACCACCCGCCGCTTGTACTCCTTTGTCGCTGCCTCCCACTTTGTGGCTCCAATCGTCCACCGCAGATACTTCTTGTCGTTGTTAGAGCCCAAAGAGACATATGCGAGTGGATGTCATCTCAATGTTAGACTACTCGTCCGTCGTCAACTGAATTTAGATTCATTTCTCTATCTTTTATGGTGAAATGCATGGGTACCAATTTGTGGATTTTTTTCAAAACTATGCCGTATTTTATAGAAAATTCAGAAACTATAGCAAAGAGTGAAGAAAAATCAAAACTAGCACCCCGTGGCCACGCGTGGGCCGAAAAGGGTGTTTTCGGCCTCCCCTTGGCCGAAATGGACTTTTCGGCCATGCCTTGGCCGAAGAGGTGCGTACCTGGACCGAAAAGACCTTTTTGGTCAGGAATAGGCCGAAAAGTACTTTTTGGTCAGGAGTAGGCCGAAAAGTACTTTTTGGTCAGGAGTAGGCCGAAAGGTCCCTTGAGCCCATCTTTCCACGTTAATGGTTGGCCGAAATTGCATGGCTCCACTCTTCGGCTTACGTTAGGCCGAAGAGATTTTTTTAAAAATTTTGGTACATAAATACTGTGCAACCATTGCCCATCTTAGACATTAAAAAAAATATTTTTGCACAACCATTTTCCCTCAATATTTTCCCGCCAACCCCTTCCCACCATATGTTCCTGCCACCCATTTCCCGCTAACCCTTTCCCGCCATATGTTCCCGCCATACCACAGTTGTTCTTTCTCGCTATTTTCTCCTCTCTACTTATAAAACCCCCTTCAGACGAAGGTGGATAAGCAGTCTAGTGTAGTGTAGTCGAGATGAAAACGAGAGGTAAATGGCAAATGATGTAAATTGCGAGGAGATGAGATTTGTGATTAGGAACCTGGTTATGTTGAAGATCCTCCCCGACAATGGCGCCAGAAATTCTACTTGATGGTGTCGCTAGGACTACGTCGGTATTTCCCCCAAGAGGAGAGGATGATGTAGCACATCAACAGTAGGTATTTCCCTCAATTATGAAACCAAGGTATCGAACTAGTAGGAAAATCAAGCAATCACAATGTATATGTAGAGAGGAGAAAATGGTGGGAAAGAACAAATGTGGTATGACGGGAAAAGGGTTAGCGGGAACATATGGCGGGAAGGGGTTGGCGGGAAACGGGTGGCGGGAAAATATTGAGGGGAAAGGGTTGCGCGAAAATATATTTTTTTCAATGTCTAAGATGGGCAATGGTTGCACAGTATTTATATACCAAAATTAAAAAAATCACTTCGGCCTAACGTAAGCCGAAGAGTGGAGCCATGCAACTTCGGCCAACCATTAACATGGAAAGGTAGGCCCAAGGGACTTTTCGGCCTACTCCTGACCAAAAAGTACTTTTCGGCCTACTCTCGACCAAAAAGGACTTTTCGGCTTACTTCTGACCAAAAAGGTCTTTTCGTCTCAGGTACGCACCTCTTCGGCCAAGGCATGGCCGAAAAGTTCATTTCGGCCAATGGGAGACCGAAAACACCCTTTTCGGCCCACGCGTGGCCGACGGGGTGCTAGTTTTGATTTTTCTCCACTTTTTGCTATAGTTTCCGAATTTGCTATAAAATATGTCATAGTTTTTGAAAAAAAATCCAATTTATGTCCACGAGTATTGAAGTAGGTGGATATATAAGATTTCTGCGGGTACGGTCTTTGGGGAGAAGGGGGTGTAGCCACTCATACCTTTCCCATTGCCATCTCTAGATTGGTCTTATCTATTGTATAAAACCAATGGCAATTTTTGTGCAGTGATTCACGTGGTTTAATTGGCTGATCTTTGCCTCTCCCAGTGATTGTAGTGGAGGATTTCAAGATGATACCGTGAGTTTTTTTTGCGAGAAAACTTTCGATCTATTCACCTCCAATCATGACGGTACAACGAACACCAGAAATAAAAATTACATCCAGATCCGTAGACCACCTAGCGACGCCTACAAGCACTGAAGTGAGCCGAAGGCGTGCCACCGTCATCGCCCCTCCATCGTCGGAGTCGGGCGTAACTTGTTGTAGTAGACAGTCGGGAAGTCGTCGTGCTAAGGCCACATAGGACCAACACCTCAGAACAGCAACCGTCGTCGATGAAGAATAACGTAAGTCGAAAGGATCCAAACCGAAGACACGCGAATACAGATGAACAACAACGAGATCCGAACAAATCCACCAAGGACAGATCCGCCGGAGACACACCTCCACACACCCCCCAACGATGCTAGACGCACCGCCGGAACAGGGACTAGGCGGGAAGACCTTTATTCCATCTTCAGGGAGCCGCCGTCGTCTTGCCTTCCTGAGCAGAACACATGTAGGATCGAAGTATGTCTAGAGGGGGGTGATTAGACTACTTGACCAAATAAAAACTTAACCTTTTCCCAATTTTAGTTCTTGGCAGATTTTAGCTATTTTAGGACAAGTCAAGCAATCATCACATAATTCAAGCAAGCATGCAAAGAGTATATTGGCAGCGGAAAGTAAAGCATGCAACTTGCAAGAATGTAAAGGGAAGGGTTTGGAGAGATCAAACGCAATATGAGACACGGATGTTTTTCCCGTGGTTCGGATAGGTGGTGCTATCCTACATCCACGTTGATGGAGACTTCAACCCACAAAGGGTAACGGTTGCGAGAGTCCACACAGGGCTCCACCCACAAAGGGTAATGGTTGCGCGAGTCCACACAGGGCTCCATCCACGAAGGGTCCACGAAGAAGCAACCACCCACAAAGGGTCCACGAAGAAGCAACCTTGTCTATCCCACCATGGCCATCGCCCGCACAGGACTTGCCTCACTAGCGGTAGATCTTCACGAAGTAGGCGATCTCCTTGCCCTTACAAACTCCTTGGTTCAACTCCACAATCTTGTCGGAGGCTCCCAAGTGACACCTAGCCAATCTAGGAGACACCACTCTCCAAGAAGTAACAAATGGTGTGTAGGTAATGAACTCCTTGCTCTTGTGCTTCAAATGATAGTCTCCCCAACACTCAACTCTCTCTCATAGGATTTGGATTTGGTGGAAAAAAGATTTGAGTGGAAAGCAACTTGGGAAGGCTAGAGATCAAGATTCATATGGTAGGAATGGAATATCTTGGTCTCAACACATGAGTAGGTGGTTCTCTCTCAGAACATACGAGTTGGAATGGTGTATGTGTTCTGATGGCTCTTTCTTCGAATGAAGAGGAGGTGGAGGGGTATATATAGCCTCCACACAAAATCCAACCGTTACACACAGTTTTCCAATCTCGGTGGGACCGAATCAACAAACTCGGTCGGATCGAAAATGTAAACCTAGTGACCGTTAGAGATTTTTGGTGGGACTAACATGCAACTCGGTAGGACCGATATGGTTAGGGTTTGGGCATAACGTAATCTCGGTGAGACCGATTACACAAACTCGGTGAGACCGAATTTGGTAATTAGCTAACCAGAGAGTTGGTCAGGCAAACTCGGTGGGAACGATTTGCTCTTTCGGTGAGACCGAAAAGTTACAAAGGGGAAACACTGAATTTACATTGCAATCTCGGTGGGACCGATTCGCTCTTTCGGTGAGACCGAAAAGTTACGAAAGGGAAACAGAGAGTTTGCAATCCCATCTCGGTGAGACCGAGATCCCTATCGATAGAACCGAATTGCTAGGGTTTGGCAGTGGCTAATGACAAGTGAAACTCGGTGGCGCCGGATAGGAAGAATCGGTAGGACCGAGTTTGGCTTAGGGTTTAGGTCAAATGTGGATATGGGAAAGTAGTTGAGGGTTTTTGGAGCATATCACTAAGCACATGAAGCAAGAGGCTCATTAAGCAACACCTCATCCCTCCTTGATAGTATTGGCTTTTCCTAAAGACTCAATGTGATCTTGGATCACTAAAATATAAAATGAAGAGTCTTGAGCTTTTGAGCTTGAGCCAATCCTTTTTCCTTAGCATTTTGAGGGTTCCACTTTCACATCCATGCCATGCCAATCATTGAGCTTTCCTGAAATAATCATCTTGGAATAGCATTAGCTCAATGAGCTATATGTTGTTATGAATTACCAAAACCACCTAGGGATAGTTGCACTTTCAATCTCCCCCTTTTTGGTAATTGATGACAACATATAGATCAAAGCTTCGACAAATGATAATAAGCATGAAATATATCGTCGCTTTGAGAAGTATGTGATAAGTAAGAGCTCCCCCTAAATTTGTGCATATTTAAAATTTGCTTTGGACTGCAAATGCATAAGGAGTTAGAGTCACGGGTTACTCTTCCATGTCACATACATCTTGGTGGAGCGCTTAAAATGATAAGAATGAAATACATGCACTCATCACCAAGAATAGTGAAAGATCACATAAGATAGATAAGATAATAGCATTAAGCAAGCATTAAGTGTAGCTTATGATCAAACACATGATCATCAATGTCTCACAAATAATGACGTAGTATCTCAAGCACTCAAAATGCAAACAAGTTTGAAAAACCACCAAATAAAGCAAGAGAGGAAAGCAACACTCTCTCTCTCGAAGCCTATGATCTATACATTTTTCTCCCCCTTTGGCAACAAGTTACCAAAAAGTTCCTAGAAAATGCATAGTACTAGATCGACGCTCAGGCTTGATCTTCTGGTGGTAGTGGAGTCCGGATCACTCCAAGGACGAAGGCTTCTGTAGACGCTGAAGTAGACGCTGGAGTTGGAGCTGAAGTAGATGCTGGAGCTGGTGGAACTGAGGCTGTAGCTGGTGCTGAGGTGGTGGCTCTTGTGTCAGCAACTCGCACGGCAGACGACCTCGGACCTCGTGTGTCACACCCTAGCTAGTTCATGCATTAGAGTGTTGCATCATGTCTATCATTTCACCAGAAACTTGAAGTGGGGATGCCAGAACCCCCAGCCCCCTCTGAAAACAACTAGGGTTTACTAAAAATAATTTCAATGAACCTGAAATGCCCTTCTAAAATGTCCATCATTTTTGTCCTGGTTCAGAACCTCTGCCAAAAGTGATGCACAATTTTCTAGGTCATCCTAAGGTCTTTGAGTTAATTCATAATTATTTGAATTTGGGCATTTTAAATTTATAAAATATTTCAAATGCTCAAATATCTCCAAACTAAAATGTTTCATGTTGGAAATAATCCAAGTATGGACCAGAAGCAGTTTGGTGATTTTAGGAGTTGCCTAGGTATTTTTAATAATTCAACAAAGCTGCAGAATAATAGAAAAAGGAAAATAACAGAAAGGAAACTTACCCGGCGCCTGCAACTCGGCCCACCTGCCGGCCCAGCCCAGCGCCGCGCCAGCGAGCTGCTTGCCGGCCAGGCAGGCAGGCAGGTGCCCGACGGCGGCCGCAGCGTGCGCCACGCAGCTGGCCGTCGCCCTGCTTCACCTCCTCGCCTCGTTGTTGGCTTGGATGAACTCCACGTCGAGCCGTGAACCCCCAGGACACCTCCATTCTCCCCCAACTCCTCTCCCTCGCTCTCCCACGCCATGGCCGACGCCATCGCCGCCACCCCCTCGCCGTAGCCATGCTCTCCGTCAACCCCACGCCACGCCACAGTGTCCAGGAGCTCCGCCACCCTCCTCTCCTTCGAGCAAGCTGAGCCCTGAGTGCTCGCATGCCCCGAAGCCACCGCACGGACCTCGACCGAACCGCCTTCGCCGGAGATCCCCTTCAACGCCGTCGCCGCATCAGCTCGTCCCTGACCCCGCCGGTGGCCTCTACGGGTGCTCTGTGAGCCTAGCTACCCCTCCTACCCTTCCTCTCTCGCCCTCGAGCCGTGTAGCCACCGCACGAAGATCACCCGCGCGCACCGCCGTGGATCTCGTCGCCGACGTGCTCCCGGCCATCCTCCGGCCACCTCTCGGTGTCCAACGCACTCACCACGCTGCGTTGAGTCGAACCGTGCACTCCCCGCACCTCACCGCACACCCTAGCCTCGAGTTCGTCTTCACCCGAACTCCGGTGGCCGCCTAGGTCGTCGCCGGCGCCAACTCCGGCCACCCCGACCCCAACTGACTCCACCAAGAGCCGCGGCTCGTCCTCAGCTCCACCCCGACGCCCTCCGTGACCCATTTGGTGGCCGGAACGGCCAAAACCACTTCCGCCGCCGCGTCGGGCTCGCCGGCGGCTAAACGCCGGTGCAGCCGTGTTGACTTTGACCACGGGTTGGCCCTGGTTGACTTTGTCGAGTCAATGACAGGTGGGGCCCCCTTCTGCTAATTATCCAGATTAGTTTAAACTAAATTAAATTAGTTAATTAGCCACTGACACCCTGGACCCACGCGTCAGGTTTGACCTGGACCGGGTCTGTTGACTTGCTGAGGTCAGCATGACCTCATGCTGACGCAGTAATCCTTTTCTGGAATTAAAATAATTCTAAAATGATTTATAAATTCCAGAAAATAACCCAAACTTCAAAAATTTCATATAAATTCAACCGTAGCTCCAAATCAAACAAATTATATATGAAAAATGATCAGAAAAATCCAATCTATCCATCTGTACCAGTTTCATGCATGTTTAAACAAGCTAACTTGAGGTTTAGTTCAGAACAAGATAAAACACTTTAAAGGGCCATTTATGAGTTTGAAATTTGAATCTTTGGTTCAAATTAATTCAAACCCATCTGGTTTTAGTTGCATTAGCCCAACACACTCATATTGCCATGTTTCATGCATGCATCATATTGTCGCACATTGTTTGGTAATGGTTGTGTATCGGTGTTCTTTGCGGCAGGTTCTGCCTCCGAGGAGTACCGTGACTACCCTAGCGAAGAACCGTATCCGTGCATCGATCCATCAGGCAAGCAACCAACCAGTTGATCATATCGATACAATCCCATGTTCTCACTTCTGCTCTCTTTTACTGCATTAAGACAACGCGTTTCAAACTGCTGTGTGCTACGGTAGTTGAACCCATTTCCTCTGCATGACCTGTCATTGCCACAGTAACTAGATGAAACCCACTAGCATGTGTAGGAGTTGATTGAGCCATATGTATGTGTTGTTCCTACCTTGCTATGCCTGCTATGCTTAGAGTCGTGTCAGGTCTGGTTCATCTGGGTGATGGGCTAGAGTGAAATGATCATGCCGGTATTGAGAGTGATGTGGTGAACACGATTTGGTAAAGGTATCTATGAGAGGCCATGTAGGAGTACATGGTGGGTTGTTTCATTGAAGCCGACCTTAAGCACTGAGATCTGTATGTGTGATTTAAGAATCAGCTACTACCATGCATTGGGCCCGAAACCAATGGACCCTCTCGGCTTCTTATTCACCCTAGTTCTCTGTCCAGGAGTTGCAAGTAGTTTCTGGTGTTTGTAGCCTACTGGAGGCCGTGGACAGCGCTGACCGTAGGGGTGGGCTGTGATGCGGTAGGTACGTGGCCGGGAATACCGGGCACCCGTTAGGTGTCACGGAACCCTGTACACATCGTTCGGGGCCGTATGGGAAACCTCGGCCGGACTCCCTGCGGATGGAACCTGGATAGGCGATAAACCTAGATTGGAGACTTAGGTGATTAGGTAGGTCGTGGCCGACACCCACGTTGGGCTTCCGCTTGAAGGTTGTCGAGTACATCTCGTGTAAACGACGGTAAGTGGTGAGAGCGTGTATGAAGAAGTACACCCCTGCAGGGTTAACCTAATCTATTCGAATAGTCGCGTCCGCGGTGAAGGACTACTTGGTTGCCTACACACTTGGTTGCCTATACAGTTCATAGACAAGTAAACTGGAAACTACTAAAAGCTTCAAGATAAGCGTGAGTGCCGAGGATGGCCCCTCCGTAGGAAGACGGAGGTGGATTCTCGGTAGTGTATTGAAGTGGTGAGTAGTGGACTCGTGTGCGCAAAACCATTTCAAGTTGGAGTCTCGTAGGATAGTTTAGCCAAGAGTCAAAGCTGGCTGCTGCAATAACTCCACCAACCCTTCTTGATAAGGTGCATGTATGTAGGATCTGACGTAAGTCTTGCTGGGTACCTTTGTACTCATGTTGCTATACTTTACATTCTACAGAAGACGCTGCAACCCCTTCTGATGGGTTCTTCGTAGACGTTGACATCGACGGGTAGACTAAGGCCCAGGTGGTGATCCTGAGCTTGTGAAGGTCCACGTAGTATAGCTAGGCTTTCCAAGCCTCTTTTATTTTACTAGTTGTCTGTACTCAGACAAGTTACTTCCGCTGCTGGTTTGTATGATTGTATGACTTGAATGTGGGTCGTGTGACCTGTACTTGTATGTATGTTATGTATGGCTCTCTGAGTCTTTAAATAAAGTACTTGTGTCGTAGAGTCATGTTGTGATGCCTTGTTGTATTTGCACATATCGAGCATATTGTGTGTATGATTGAAATGCTTGGTATGTGTGGGATCTGACTATCTAGTTGTTTATCTTTAGTAGCCTCTCTTACCGGGAAATGTCTCCTAGTGTTTCCATTGAGCCATGGTAGCTTGCTACTGCTCCGGAACACTTAGGCTGGCCGGCATGTGTCCTTCTTCGTTCCTGTGTCTGTCCCTTCGGAGAAATGTCACGCATTGAGTACCGGAGCCCTGCTAGCCCGCTACAGCCCGGTTTACCGGAGTCCTGCTAGCCCAGTGCTATAGCCCGGACCCACTTGTTGATGACCGACACGTTCGATGCTGGGTCATGGATGCCTGTCCCTGTAAGTCTGTGCCACTTTTGGTTTACGACTAGTCATGTCAGCCCGGGCTCCTTATCATATGGATGCTAGCGACATCATCATATACGTGAGCCAAAAGGCGCAAACGGTCCCGGGCAAAGGTAAGGCGACACCCGTGGGAATACCGTGCGTGAGGCTGCAAAGTGATATGAGGTGTTACAGGCTAGATCGATGTGACATTGAGTCGGGGTCCTGACAGCGTTGGTATCAGAGCCGGACTGCCTGTAGGTTCTCCAAGCCAAACTGGTCGATGTTGAGTCTAGAAATGCTTTAGCTATATGTAGGGGAATTGATTGTGGGATGGTACGTAAGGCTCTTTTTACTTCTTTACCTCATGGCATTCTAATCTGAGTCAGTCCATTCTTCTACCGGGGATTAAGGATTAGGATCTTCTCTCTCTATCAGGTTCACGTGTTACGAATCAGTAGTACCTTATAGGTTTGATGACTACAAGCCTAGTTCAGCTCTACTACCTTGTTATGCTGATAAGTTGAACCCAGAACCTTGATATGATATTGTTGGGTGTCTATGCATTTTTTTGATAAATGTCTCAAACCTTTCTTGAGCATTTACACCCGTTATGCTATCGAAATTTTGCTAGAAATTCTAATGCCTTTGCATTATGGTTGTGCTTTCAGATGGCCACTCGCGACCAAAATCAAGTGGTTCGCCTGACCCGATGCATTGGTGTGACCGGTCATACGTCTATGTTAGTCCGAGTGATGATCGAGACGGGTTACCGTTGGTATCCCGAATACACGGTCGAAGAGCAGTTTCAAGATTTTAACCAAAGCCAGTATCTTTGCACCGTCCGGATATTTCCCTCTTATCCTGGTTCTATCGAGGCTCTTCACTGTTCCTATGGGCTCGGTGTTACTATTGAGATGGCTGTGCAAGATGCGGCTTATTCTATGATGACCATCATGCGAGTCAGGTCTAGCCTGCTTCGCAACACCGACTTTCGGTATATGCCAGCTTCACTTCCTAGAGCGCACGGATATCTCCGAGCTATCTATGCTGACCCCAGTCAGGAGGACTCACTAACTCGCACCACTGCTGAGTTTCTTGAGGATAAGGACCGAGAGAATCGGGCCTTGAGAATGGAGCTTTTCAACACCCGCGCTGATCATTGGGCCACCTTGACTCGGTTTGCACCGGCTGTGCAAGCTGGATGCATGGATATGAGAGACCTGTATCCTGTTAGGTCTGCTCTGCCGGACATGATGGATTGGCGTGATGTGGGAGGCATTACCCCACCTCGTGGTCCTCGCAGGCCACCGTTTGTTGGTCCAAGACCCCACCCTAGCCCTTTTGGTCCACAGGCTCCTCAGGACCATTTGTTTCCGGATGCTCACGTTGAACTTCCAGGCTATGGAGGAGACTTCTATGAGAACTACTACGGAGATGACTGAGATAGTAGTAGTTCCACTAGGTATTGTAATAGTTGTATTTCCACCGTCCTGTGTGACTTGTGGAATATGACTTAGCATGTAGTAATCCTGGGGGTGTAGGAAAAATAATGTATAGGAGCTTGGGATGCCTCTGATGAGATGTAATCCTCCTCTCACCGTAGTAGTACTTGTTGGTCTTGTACTAAACCTCGTATGGTGTGTATGACGATGGAATAAAAGAAGTAGTTTCTGTATCTACCATGTCATACGGATGATCATCTTGCATTCCGAGTTGTCCATTACATTCTACATTCTATGTCAGAATCTTGCCATGTTGGACTAAACCATTGTCTTGTTTTTCCTAGGATGGTCAACACCCGCAACAACCCTGCTCCCCCAGAGCAGGCCGAAGGCAGCAGAGTTGGGGAAACAAATCTGCCTCACCCTCCCTCTCTGGCAGAAGTTATGCTAGAGGCTGAGAGAAACAAGCGGGAGACCAACCGTTTGTTGGAGCGTATTGAACAGAACACAACACACCATCAGAGGACTAACTTGGTGTCACTCAGTGATTTCATCAAGTTACATCCACCCACGTTCCACCACTCCGTCGAGCCTCTCGACGCTGATGACTGGCTTCGCAGTATTTCTCACAAACTGCGTTCTGCGCTAGTAGCTGAGGCTGACAAGGTCACCTTTGCTGCATATCATCTTGAAGGCCCCGCCAGTCTCTGGTGGGAGAATTATGGAGCTATGCGCCCAGCGGACCATGTCACTACTTGGGCTGAATTCAGCGAGGCTTTCCGTGAACACCACATTCCGGAGGGTCTCAAGGACCGTAAACGTGAGGAATTTTGCAGTTTCACTCAAGGTCGACTCTCTGTGGATGCTTACAGCAGGGAGTTCAGTAACCTTGCCCGCTATGCAACGGAGGAAGTTTCTACTGATGCCAAGAAGCAAGCAAGGTTCCGTAAGGGACTTAGTCCTGAGCTTCGCCGCGATCTCCGTCTGCATGAGTGCACATCTTTTCAGAAGCTTGTTAACAAGGCCATCAGTGCTGAGACTGGTCAGACTGATTATGAAGCAACACGTAAGCATGGCCGTGACTTGGGTTCCTCATCCGGTGCTGGCCCTCAGAAGCGCCGCGTGTGGGTGCCTAATACTGCCCTGCCACCCAGGTTCACACCGAGGCCATCCTTCCAGGCACCTCGCCCAGCTCAGCCATATGCACCAGCCAAGCCCTATGGTGGTCCAACCAACAATGCTGCCCCACGTACCAGTTCCGTGACTTGTTTCAAGTGTGGGGAATCAGGCCACTATATGCGCGAGTGTCCCCAAACCAACCCCAACCAGACAGCAAAAACTGTTGGCCGCGGCAAGCCGACAGGGAAAGTGTTCCACGCCAAGCCGGCCACCGCTGCACGTGGCCATGTCAACTGTATCTCTGCTGAGGAAGCTCAAGAGGATCCCAACGTCGTTCTCGGTACGATCCTTGTTAATTGCCACTCGGCATCTGTTCTTTTCGATACAGGAGCATCTCATTCTTTCATATCCGAAAATTATGCTCGTTTGCATAACACCGCATTCTGTGACATGCCATCCACTATGGAAATTTCTACTCCTGGTTCTAGATGGCAAACCTCTAGAGTAAGCCATGGAAATGAAATTCAAGTCAACAGACTTGTTTTTCTCGCATCTTTGATAGCTCTCAAATCTTCGGATATTAATATCATCTTGGGTATGGACTGGATGTCAGCCCATCATGCCAAAATTGTTGCTTTTCTAGGACTGTTCAACTCACCCATCCTTCGGGGAAGATAGTCAATGTCTTGACCTGAATAGCCAAGCGACAGTTATATTCTCTTAACGCCAGCCCTTTGCCAGACCTTGAGGACGTTCCGGTAGTCCGTGATTTTCCGGATGTCTTCCCAGAGGAATTGCCAGGTGTTCCACCTGACAGAGATGTCGAATTCGTGATAGATCTCATTCCAGGAACTGTCCCGATTTCTAGAAGACCTTACAAGATGGCACCCTTAGAACTAGCCGAGCTTAAGAAACAACTTGATGAGTCCTTGCAAAAGGGTTTCATCTGTCCCAGTTCTTCTCCTTGGGCTTGCCCCGTCCTCTTTGTTAAGAAGAAGGATGGTACGGACCGGATGGTTGTAGATTATCGTCCCGTTAATTTGGTCACGATAAAGAACAAGTATCCGCTCCCCAGGATCAATGACCTGTATGATCAGCTCGCTGGATCCTCAGTCTTCTCCAAGATGGATTTGAGGTTAGGATACCATCAAATCAAAATCAGAAATGGGGACATTCCGAAAACGGCCTTTGTCACTCGTTATGGCCAGTACGAGTACACCGTCATGTCCTTTGGCCTAACCAACGCCCCAGCCACATTCTCCCGCTTGATGAACTCGATCTTCATGGAGTACTTAGATAAGTTCGTCGTGGTTTACCTCGATGATATTCTTATTTACTCGAAGAACGAGGAAGAGCATGCCGAACATCTTAGACTTGTGTTAGAAAAACTCAGAGAGCACCGTCTTTATGCCAAGTTCTCCAAGTGCGAGTTTTGGTTGCCAGAAGTGACCTACCTAGGCCACGTAATTTCTGGTAAGGGCATTGCTATCAATCCCGAGAGAGTCAAGGCCGTTCTCGATTGGACTCCACCTGAGACCGTTAAACAAGTTAGGAGTTTCCTTGGTCTAGCCAGCTATTGTCGCCGCTTTGTTGAAAATTTCTCCAAAGTAGCCAAACCCCTCATGGAACTTCTCAAGAAAGATAAAAAGTTCGAGTGGTCTCCACAATGTGAGCACAGTTTTCAGGAACTGAAAAGACGTTTAACCTCTGCTCCCGTATTGGTACCGCCAGATTTCTCTAAGGACTTTGTTATCTACTGCGACGCCTCGCGACAAGGACTAGGTTGTATTCTCATGCAAGATCGACACGTAATTGCTTATGCTTCACGGCAACTACACCCACATGAGGAAAACTACCCCACTCATGATCTAGAGCTTGCAGCCGTAGTCCATGCACTCAAAACATGGCGACATTATCTTCTCGGTAATCGTTGCGAAATCTACACTGATCACCAAAGTCTGAAGTATATATTCACCCAACCGGATTTAAATCTCAGGCAAAGACGTTGGGTCGAGTTGATCACAGATTTCGACTTAGGAATAACTTACACCCCAGGGAAAGCCAACGTCATGGCTGATGCGCTAAGTCGTAAATCTTATTGTAACAACCTGATGTTACAACATAGTCAACCGCTTCTCCATGAGGAATTTCGGAAGCTTAACCTTCACATTGTTCCTCAAGGATTTCTTTCCACCTTGGTGGCGAAACCTACCCTTACGGATCAGATCATCAAAGCACAGAAGGTAGATCCGGGAATTTCCCGCATCAAGAGAAACATCAAGAAAGGAGTTGCGAATTGTTTCTCCATCGATGATGAAGGAGTCGTATACTTCGGGAATCGGCTAGTGGTCCCCAAGGTGCGAAACCTGAGGCGATTGATCCTTAAGGAAGCTCATGAATCTCCTCTCACTATTCATCCCGGTAGCACTAAGATGTATCAGGACCTACGCCAGAGGTTCTGGTGGACTAGGATGAAGAGAGAAATTGCTCAGTATATTGCTAATTGCGACGTCTGCCGTCGTGTAAAAGCAGAGCATCAACGGCCTGTTGGCACCCTTCAACCCCTAGCTATTCCTGAATGGAAATGGGATAAAATTGGTATGGACTTCATTACCGGTTTTCCCAGGACCAAGAGAGGGAATAATGCTATCTTCGTCGTTGTCGATCGTCTTTCCAAAGTGGCCCATTTCTTACCTGTTTGTGAGAGTATAACTGCTAGTCAGTTAACAGACTTGTACATCTCCCGAATAGTGTCTCTCCATGGTATTCCTTTGGAAATTAACTCGGATCGAGGAAGTCTTTTCACCTCTCGATTTTGGGAAAGCTTCCAAAATGCTATGGGAACCCGCCTTTCTTTTAGTACCGCTTTCCACCCTCAATCAAGTGGTCAAGTGGAACGCGTCAACCAGATTCTAGAAGACATGCTTCGAGCTTCTGTTATCTCATTCGGAATGGGAGAAATGCCTTCCATTTGCCGAATTTGCTTATAACAACAGTTATCAATCCAGCTTGGGCAAAGCCCCTTTTGAAGTTCTCTATGGATGAAGGTGTCGAACGCCTCTTAACTGGTCAGAAACCGGGGAAAGACAATTCTTTGGCCCGGATATGATTCAGGAAGCAGAAGAGCAGGTTCGCATCATTCGTGAAAAGTTGAAAACAGCCCAATCTCGCCAAAAGAGTCAATATGACCGAAAACATAAGGCTATGACTTTTGAGGTTGACGAGAAGGCTTACCTTCGGGTTACTCCTCTGAAGGGAACCCATCGCTTCGGTATCAAGGGAAAATTGGCTCCTCGTTACATTGGACCCTTTCGCATTCTCGCAAAACAAGGAGAAGTTGCCTACCAATTGGAACTACCTCCGCATCTCTCCAGAGTCCATGATGTCTTCCACGTTTCCCAACTCAGGCGTTGCTTCTCGGATCCTATCCGTGGAGTGGACCACGAAACGCTTGATCTCCAAGATAATCTCACGTATCGAGAGTACCCCGTTCGTATCCTCGATCAAGCTGAGCGTACCACTCGACGTCATAATATCAAGTTTCTCAAGGTTCAATGGTCGCACCATTCTGAGAATGAAGCAACTTGGGAAAGGGAGGATCGTCTTCGACTCGAGTATCCCGCCTTCTTCCTGGAGGAACACAAATCTCGGGACGAGATTCTTTTTAGTGGGGGTGAGTTGTCACACCCTAGCTAGTTCATGCATTAGAGTGTTGCATCATGTCTATCATTTCACCAGAAACTTGAAGTGGGGATGCCAGAACCCCCAGCCCCCTCTGAAAACAACTAGGGTTTACTAAAAATAATTTCAATGAACCTGAAATGCCCTTCTAAAATGTCCATCATTTTTGTCCTGGTTCAGAACCTCTGCCAAAAGTGATGCACAGTTTTCTAGGTCATCCTAAGGTCTTTGAGTTAATTCATAATTATTTGAATTTGGGCATTTTAAATTTATAAAATATTTCAAATGCTCAAATATCTCCAAACTAGAATGTTTCATGTTGGAAATAATCCAAGTATGGACCAGAAGCAGTTTGGTGATTTTAGGAGTTGCCTAGGTATTTTTAATAATTCAACAAAGCTGCAGAATAATAGAAAAAGGAAAATAACAGAAAGGAAACTTACCCGGCGCCTGCAACTCGGCCCACCTGCCGGCCCAGCCCAGCGCCGCGCCAGCGAGCTGCTTGCCGGCCAGGCAGGCAGGCAGGTGCCCGACGGCGGCCGCAGCGTGCGCCACGCAGCTGGCCGTCGCCCTGCTTCACCTCCTCGCCTCGTTGCTGGCTTGGATGAACTCCACGTCGAGCCGTGAACCCCCAGGACACCTCCATTCTCCCCCAACTCCTCTCCCTCGCTCTCCCACGCCATGGCTGACGCCATCGCCGCCACCCCCTCGCCGTAGCCACGCTCTCCGTCAACCCCACGCCACGCCACAGTGTCCAGGAGCTCCGCCACCCTCCTCTCCTTCGAGCAAGCTGAGCCCCGAGCGCTCGCATGCCCCGAAGCCACCGCACGGACCTCGACCGAACCGCCATCACCGGAGATCCCCTTCAACACCGTCGCTGCATCAGCTCGTCCCCGACCCCGCCGGTGGCCTCTACGGGTGCTCTGTGAGCCTAGCTACCCCTCCTACCCTTCCTCTCTCGCCCCCGAGTCGTGTAGCCACCGCACGAAGATCACCCGCGCGCACCGCCGTGGATCTCGTCGCCGACGTGCTCCCGGCCATCCTCCGGCCACCTCTCGGTGTCCAATGCACTCACCACGCTGCGTTGAGTCCAACCGTGCACTCCCCGCACCTCACCGCACACCCTAGCCTCGAGTTCGTCTTCACCCGAACTCCGGTGGCCGCCTAGGTCGTCGCCGGCGCCAACTCCGGCCACCCCGACCCCAACTGACTCCACCAAGAGCCGCGGCTCGTCCTCAGCTCCACCCCGACGCCCTCCGCGACCCATTTGGTGGCCGGAACGGCCAAAACCACTTCCGCCGCCGCGTCGGGCTCGCCGGCAGCTAAACGCCGGTGCAGCCGTGTTGACTTTGACCATGGGTGGGCCCTGGTTGACTCTGTCGAGTCAATGACAGGTGGGGCCCCCTTCTGCTAATTATCCAGATTAGTTTAAACTAAATTAAATTAGTTAATTAGCCACTGACACCCTGGACCCACGCGTCAGGTTTGACCTGGACCGGGTCTGTTGACTTGCTGAGGTCAGCATGACCTCATGCTGACGCAGTAATCCTTTTCTGGAATTAAAATAATTCTAAAATGATTTATAAATTCCAGAAAATAACCCAAACTTCAAAAATTCATATAAATTCAACCGTAGCTCCAAATCAAACAAATTATATATGAAAAATGATCAGAAAAATCCAATCTATCCATCTGTACCAGTTTCATGCATGTTTAAACAAGCTAACTTGAGGTTTAGTGCAGAACAAGATAAAACACTTTAAAGGGCCATTTATGAGTTTGAAATTTGAATCTTTGGTTCAAATTGATTCAAACCCATCTGGTTTTAGTCGCATTAGCCCAACACACTCATATTGCCATGTTTCATGCATGCATCATATTGTCGCACATTGTTTGGTAATGGTTGTGTATCGGTGTTCTTTGCGGCAGGTTCTGCCTCCGAGGAGTACCGTGACTACCCTAGCGAAGAACCGTATCCGTGCATCGATCCATCAGGCAAGCAACCAACCAGTTGATCATATCGATACAATCCCATGTTCTCGCTTCTGCTCTCTTTTACTGCATTAAGACAACGCGTTTCAAACTGCTGTGTGCTACGGTAGTTGAACCCATTTCCTCTGCATGACCTGTCATTGCCACAGTAACTAGATGAAACCCACTAGCATGTGTAGGAGTTGATTGAGCCATATGTATGTGTTGTTCCTACCTTGCTATGCCTGCTATGCTTAGAGTCGTGTCAGGTCTGGTTCATCTGGGTGATGGGCTAGAGTGAAATGATCATGCCGG
>NC_057809.1:489214011-489276479 GCF_018294505.1 Triticum aestivum | reverse complement strand
GTTGAACCCACTTCCTCTGCATGACCTGTCATTGCCACAGTAACTAGATGAAACCCACTAGCATGTGTAGGAGTTGATTGAGCCATATGTATGTGTTGTTCCTACCTTGCTATGCCTGCTATGCTTAGAGTCGTGTCAGGTCTGGTTCATCTGGGTGATGGGCTAGAGTGAAATGATCATGCCGGTATTGAGAGTGATGTGGTGAACACGATTTGGTAAAGGTATCGATGAGAGGCCATGTAGGAGTACATGGTGGGTTGTTTCATTGAAGCCGACCTTAAGCACTGAGATCTGTATGTGTGATTTAAGAATCAGCTACTACCATGCATTGGGCCCGAAACCAATGGACCCTCTCGGCTTCTTATTCACCCTAGTTCTCTGTCCAGGAGTTGCAAGTAGTTTCTGGTGTTTGTAGCCTACTGGAGGCCGTGGACAGCGCTGACCGTAGGGGTGGGCTGTGATGCGGTAGGTACATGGCCGGGAATACCGGGCACCCGTTAGGTGTCACGGAACCCTGTACACATCGTTCGGGGCCGTATGGGAAACCTCGGCCGGACTCCCTGCGGATGGAACCTGGATAGGCGATAAACCTGGATTGGAGACTTAGGCGATTAGGTAGGTCGTGGCCGACACCCACGTTGGGCTTCTGCTTGAAGGTTGCGAGTACATGTCGTGTAAACGACGGTAAGTGGTGAGAGCGTGTATGAAGAAGTACACCCCTGCAGGGTTAACCTAATCTATTCGAATAGCCGCGTCCGCGGTGAAGGACTACTTGGTTGCCTATACACTTGGTTGCCTATACCGTTCATAGACAAGTAAACTGGAAACTACTAAAAGCTTCAAGATAAGCGTGAGTGCCGAGGATGGCCCCTCCGTAGGAAGACGGAGGTGGATTCTCGGTAGTGTATTGAAGTGGTGAGTAGTGGACTCGTGTGCGCAAAACCATTTCAAGTTGGAGTCTCGTAGGATAGTTTAGCCAAGAGTCAAAGCTGGCTGCTGCAATAACTCCACCAACCCTTCTTGATAAGATGCATGTATGTAGGATCTGACGTAAGTCTTGCTGGGTACCTTTGTACTCATGTTGCTATACTTTACATTCTACAGAAGACGCTGCAACCCCTTCTGATGGGTTCTTCGTAGACGTTGACATCGACGGGTAGACTAAGGCCCAGGTGGTGATCCTGAGCTTGTGAAGGTCCACGTAGTATAGCTAGGCTTTCCAAGCCTCTTTTATTTTACTAGTTGTCTGTACTCAGACAAGTTACTTCCGCTGCTGGTTTGTATGACTGTATGACTTGAATGTGGGTCGTGTGACCCGTACTTGTATGTATGTTATGTATGGCTCTCTGAGTCTTTAAATAAAGTACTTGTGTCGTAGAGTCATGTTGTGATGCCTTGTTGTATTTGCACATATCGAGCATATTGTGTGTATGATTGAAATGCTTGGTATGTGTGGGATCTGACTATCTAGTTGTTTATCTTTAGTAGCCTCTCTTACCGGGAAATGTCTCCTAGTGTTTCCATTGAGCCATGGTAGCTTGCTACTACTCCGGAACACTTAGGCTGGCCGGCATGTGTCCTTCTTCGTTCTTGTGTCTGTCCCTTCGGGGAAATGTCACGCATTGAGTACCGGAGCCCTGCTAGCCCGCTACAGCCCGGTTTACTGGAGTCCTGCTAGCCCAGTGCTACAGCCCGGACCCACTTGCTGATGACCGACACGTTCGATGCTGGGTCATGGATGCATGTCCCTGTAAGTCTATGCCACTTTTGGTTTATGACTAGTCATGTCAGCCCGGGCTCCTTATCATATGGATGCTAGCGACATCATCATATACGTGAGCCAAAAGGCGCAAACGGTCCCGGGCAAAGGTAAGGCGACACCCGTGGGAATACCGTGCGTGAGGCCGCAAAGTGATATGAGGTGTTACAGGCTAGATCGATGTGACATTGAGTCGGGGTCCTGACATCGTGGCACTCTGGCAAAGGCATGAGTGGTATTCCTGCCTCTCCTCTCCTGCATATCATCTTGGAGCTGCTCCACTGTAGTCTGAATCTCCGTTACCTTGACATCCAAGTCATAGAACTTTTATTCCATGATTCTCTCTAGGCTTGCCTGGTTTTGAGTTAGGGTGGCTAGTCCTTGCTCAATCCGCAGGGTGGATGCAATCAGGTAACCAAGCTGCTCTTGTTTGGTCTTCAAGAAATACTCAGATGCCTCCTCTTGAGTTGGCATCGTGGCGGCTTTCTCCTTCCTTGCCTTCTCCTTCTTTGCGTATGCTTGGGCAGATGATGGCTCGTTCTCAGTCATGACAACTTGATTGTCCTCAAAATCTGGACGGATGGGCAGGTGTTCCTTGTCCAATAAATATATGCCCGTGCCCATCTTGGAGTTAATGAGCTCCTGGATCTGAGGGGCATATCCGCAACTCCTCTTCTGATCTGCTGCAGTCCTTTTGATAGTTTCCACTATGAGGCTCATCACCTTGAACTTCTGAGGCACATCAAATACATGTAGCAAGTTGATAGCATGGCCTCTGATCATCTTGTGATCTCCAGACTTGGCAATAAGGTGTGCCTCAAGATCCAATTGATAGTTGGCAGCCCTGACAGAAGGTAATGCACAGACCCAAATTTGAAGGTGTCAAGAGCTTCATTGGGAATTTCCTTGTACATATAGGACATCTTCTTCTTGGCATATATGTCCAAGTCATCATCATGCTTCTCTGGGGCATTAATGATCTGTGCCCACTCAGCAACTGTGGATTGGTACCTTGTACCCTCAGACATCCATGTGATCCTCCCATCTGAATAAAAATGTGTTGTGGAGTAGAACTGCATTATAAGCTCCTCATTCCACTTTGTGAGCTTCTGCCCAACAAAGTCAGCTACTCCACAAGCTATGAAGCTGTCTTGCACTCCAGGATAGTGCTCCTCATTGTCCTTGATATACTGCCAGTCAACCCATCTCATATCATAGACTATTGGCTTCTTATCAAGTAGCACTGTCTCATAGCAGTCCTGCTGTTCCTTAGTGTGGAATCTGTAGTCAACAATGGTCCTCCTCCTTGAAGCATACGGGTCTGCTTCTCTCCACTTCCTCAGCCCTGAATCTCTCATGAGCTTCATGTCCTCAGCCACAGGATGCGCATCGTTGTGGTCTGGGATCTTGGGCTTGAGCTTTCTCAGAACTTGCTCTTCATCCTCTTCTTCAGCAATAGTCTCAGGCACTAGGGCCTTGTTCTTCTCAGCTGCAGGAATGCTCCTTGTATTCCTCTTTGGTTTTGGCTTGGAGGCAGCTTTGGGCTTAGATGCAGTAGCCCCTGATCTTATGGCATCACCCATCAGCTTGGGTGCCTTGGGTGCTGGTGCAGCTACCTCTTCTTTCTCTTCCTCTTCCATGATGGAAGCCTTTCCTAGCACTCTGGCTACGGTCTTCTTGACCCTTTCCTTTATTTTCTTTCCCTCAGCAGCAACTGGCTCTTTGGGTGCAGGCTTCTCAGTTGAAGCTCTTGCATTTGACATGGGCTGCCTGCCTGCTGGCCTTTTGATTTTCAGCCCTGGCTTTGTGCCTTGAGCTGGCTCAACTCTCTTTGATGTGGCCTCTTCCTCTGCCACATAATCTTCATCTTCAGAATCAGAAGTTCTCTTCTTCCTCTGTCTGGTGGCAGCTTTTGGCAAGTTGCTAGGGGTGCTCCGGCTGTCCTCATCTGAAGAGTTGGAGGGACTAGTGCCCTCACTCATGTGCACCTGCTGCTCCGACATGTTCTGGCTGTCACTTTGATCAGACATGATGCAAACTCTGACTGCTAACCCTGTGAATAGTTTATAGATGAGGTAGAAAAGATGAGCATCACAAAATGCAGAGATTTTTGCAAAAGAATGATCCAAAAACTTAGTTTTAGTTTCCCACTGAAATCATCTCGGATCTATCGATTTTCAAACTCGGTGATACCGAAGCAGTTTTGGAACCTAAACTAGTGAACTCGGTAGGACCGAGTCACAGTTCGATGGCACCGAGACTGCTAGGGTTTCACAGAGTTCCAAAATTGGTCACACCGATAAGTAATTCTCGGTCAGACCGAGTCTCACTTGTGCAATGGCATAAGCCAAATCGGTGGAACCGAGTTTTTCAACTCGGTGGGTCCGAGATGGTTTCGGCGGAAACCTAACCCTAAAATTTTCAAATCAAAGCTAATCTACGGGCGTATTGACTGGATAGGAGTGTTTCAATCGTGGCAAGAATCATGAAGAACACAATGTGCTAGGAATCGGATGGGGAATAGCACTGTGATCGAGTCCATACCCTAGTTCGGCGGAGACTCGCTACGGCGGCAACGGCGGGGCAGAATTCCCGTTGACGGCGACGAAGACCAGCGACTGGAGGCGGCTGGCGGCGAGAAGACGATCCGGAGACCACGTTGGCAGAGCAGGCTATCGCGCGGGCGAAGGGGTTCGGAGAAATTTCCAAATTTTGCCCGTGACTATATATAGCCCGACCCTGTCGGTGTGACCGAGTGGAACAACTCGGTGGCACCGAGATTCGTAACTGCAGGCAGTTACTGAAACTCGGTGTGACCGAAATGTTCAAATCGGTTGCACCGAGATCGAAAACCTAGATCAACTTAATGATCTCGGTAGGACCGAAAGTGGGGTATCGGTCAGACCGAGAATCATAAAGAGGTTTTGGAAGTTTAAGTCTATGACAAATCGGGGACTCCGTGCGCTCCTCACACAGAGTGGTTCGAATCTGACTTGATCAAATTTTGTGATGCAGCATGAATAGAGTTTGAGACTAGAAAAGCATAGATAGCTAGAGGAGGTACTTAGGCATTCTTGTCCATCCACTTGGCAAAAGAAAATAAAACCAAACAATCAAAACAACAAGTGGATGTCCTCGAATGAGCAAAATATGCAACCAGCATGCTCACACAATAAGATGGCAAATGAAATATGTGGCAAGGCATGCACAACCAATTCTAGCATCTATCAAGCAATTTGCGATGACAAGGTCATCTATATATGAGTATATTGACTTAGGAGTCAAGTGAGAGCACTTGATCATAGGTCATACTCATCGTTTAAGCTCAAGTGGGGTTACCACTTTTACATAAAGCATTGTTGTGTTCACATCTTTATAGTTGCTTTAGCTCAAGTCTTAGAGTAAAGCTCCCCCTAGATGTGATATACCCCCTAAGAGGGATGAACTAACCTTGGGTTTTGTCGATGATGACTTCATGTAGATGTTGAAGATGTGGATGCTCAATGTTGATGTAGATCACTTGGAGCTATCCATTTGAGTGAATTGCACTTTCAATACCTACATGGGTTAGTCCCACAAGGAACAAACAAGGATATCCATAGACATAGAGTGATGCACACAAAATATGATGTCCATGAAAACTTTTAGGTTACCTTGTCCCTTGTCTTACCAACAAGAGGGTTTGTGACTCCTTGAACTAGTGCAAGATGTGGAAGTTGATTGCACTTGTTCTTGCCAAAATGATAAGAGTGAAGTATGTTGGTGGAGTCACCCTCAAGAACTCTCTAGTTCTTCTTCTTTTGGATCCACATCATCTTGATGGGAATCCTTGGAGTTGTAGTCGTACTTGATGAAGTGGAACTTGAAGTAGTCTTGGGAATCCACTTGACTAAGGTATTAGGAGCTTCTTCAAATGCGTCAATTTCCTCTTGAAGCTTGTTCTTGCCTTTTTGCTTGTAGTCTTGTGGTGGAAGATCATCTTGAGCTTGTGTCCCCTTGAAAGAAGTATACTTCTCTTGTTGAGGAACAAACTTTGTCTTGGGGTATTGATCTTCTTCCCACTCAACTCCATTGGCATTGAACTTTCATTCAAAACCAACACCTTGATTCTTCCGGTGCATTCCTTGCTTGCGCACAATTTCCTCGAATTGCTTACTCCCGGCAAGGCTTTTGTACACTCCTTTCTCTATAATTCCCTTCAATAAACTATTTTCTTGCTCAAGTGTAACTTGGCTAAGAGAATCATTGGTGGAATCAAGAGAACTACTAGAAGCAACAATATTGGATTTAGCATGATCATTGTTACTGCTAGAGGAAGAATCTTTCTTGTTCTTGTTACTAGACTTGACTTGAGGCATGTAAGTGGATAAGAGTAAACGCTTGGCAATGTAAGAAGAGATTTTCTTGCGGAGATCATCATTGATTGCTTTTAAGAACTCATGCTCTTGCTCAAGATTGAGCTTTTCAAAGCGTAATTTCTCATGAGCTCTTAAAAGTTCTCGATGATCTTCGAAGATAGTTTCATGAGCTAACTTAAGAGTGTTTAGTTCTAGCGGAGCGGGGACTCGTCGGAGCCGGCATTGTCCTCTGCCTCGTCCTTGGTCTTGCCAAACAACGCCTCGCCCGCTTCATCGCCCTCTTTGCTAGCCTCTTTGTAGGCGGCCGCAGCCTCCGCCACCCGCATGCACTCCTGCCAGCGCTCGAGGCGGCCCTTGTGGGCGGAGCGGTACGAGTTGAGCAGCGCCTCCTGCTCCACCCGCTCTGCGACGATCTGCTCCTCCGCCTGCAGATGCTCCTGGAGGAGATGGTGGTTGTAGGCGGTGTTGGCCTGCGCCTCCTGGAACTGCTCCTAACGCATCTACCTCACATTGTCCATATATTGGGCACGAGCCTCGCTGATGGTCATGGTGCAATGCACCGGCGAGGATGGCGCGGAGGAGGGGGTTGGCGCCGGATCGTCGACTACCATGTTCTTCATTGGGATGTCGTCGTCGTCCGGCTGCCTGCCGGTCGGCAGCAATGGCTGCCATCTCCTTGTGGTCCGTCGTCCGCCCGTCCCGAAGAGCGCTGGAGCGCGAGGAAGCCATGGTGGGAAGTAGTGGTGTGGACAGGATAAAGGGAACGGATGCGGATGACTGCGGCTATGGCCGGCGCAACAGTTTATATAGCAATGGTGGGCGGGCGGAGGGACGGGCGTGTGGCGCCGGAGTAGTCGCCTCGGCAACCGCGTATCATTAATGTGGGCGGTAGATGGACGGACGGACAGCACTTGTGTCGTTTGAAGGCGGAGCAATCGCCTACACCGGGAAGCGGGGTGGGCGGCGCTGACTGTTTCAGGTGGAAAGTGCGCGCGGGCGAGGAGGTGACTTTACTTGGAGAGGATGACAATGGGGACCCACCAGGTCCATAGCCTACGTACGCCAGTGCCTCCTTATTATATATATATGTATAAAACTATACTCCCTCCATCTAGGTGAATAAGTCGTATTAGAAGGTGCATCACGATCTAGGTGCAAGCAGATTGGTGGAAAAGAAGAATATTTCTCTCTTCTAAACACAACATTTAATCACAGCAGTTAAAAGGATGCCTTATTAGCTACCCATGCAGACCATCATAATTCATAGCATGCAAAGCGCTTTTATTTCTTGCCTAATAACCGCATGGACGTGCTGCATGCATTGGTCCTTGCCCGAGTAAAAAAAGGGAGGAAAGGGGTTTCCACGGGAGACAACGAGGCAGAGGTGGAAGCGCTTGTTGGAGTTATTTATTTTGCTTCCCCCTGGTTTCCTGACATCATGGTCCCACACCATTGTCAACCTATGTAGTACTAGTCAATAAACGGGAGAATTGCACAACAAGCGGCCGACAGCTGGTGATGGAGTCCTGGATTAGGGGGTCTCCGGACAGCCGGACTATCTCCATTGGCCAGACTGCTAGACTATGAAGATACAAGATTGAAGACTTCGTCTCGTGTCCGGACAGGACTCTACTTGGCGTGGAAGGCAAGCTAGGCAATACGGATATGGATATCTCCTCCTTTGTAACCGACCTTGTGCAACCCTAACCCTCTCCGGTGTCTATATAAACCGAAGGGTTTTAGTCCGTAGGGGACATCAACCACAACATACAATCATACCATAGGCTAGCTTCTAGGGTTTAGCCTCTCTGATCTCGTGGTAGATCTACTCTTGTACTACCCATATCATCAATATTAATCAAGCAGGACATAGGGTTTTACCTCCATCAAGAGGGCCCGAACCTGGGTAAAACATTGTGTCCCCTACCTCCTGTTACCATCCGGCCTAGACGCACAGTTCGGGATCCCCTACCCGAGATCCGCCGGTTTTGACACCGACATTGGTGCTTTCATTGAGAGTTCCTCTGTGTTGTCACCTTTAGGCCCGATGGCTCCTCCGATCATCAACAATGATGCGGTCCAGGGTGAGACCTTTCTCCCCGGACAGATCTTCGTGTTCGGCGGCTTTGCACTGTGGGCTAATTCGCTTGGCCATCTGGAGCAGATTGAAAGTTACGCCCCTGGCCATCAGGTCAGATTTGGAAGTTTGAACTACACGACTGACATCCGTGGAGACTTGATCTTCGACGGATGCGAGCCACAGCCGGGCGCGCCGCACTGTCACGATGGGTATGACCTAGCTCTGCCGCCGAACAGTACCCCAGAAGTCGCGCCCGCATCAGCTCCGACCATTAGCTCGGAGCCAACTGCGCCAATCGAGGACGGGTGGCTAGACACCGCCTCAGGGGCTGCAGTCTCAACGGCGATCGAGCCGAACACCAGCCTAATCCTCTGCGAAGCCCGTGACTCCAAGGTGCCGGACTCTTTTCCGGACTCTGAACCGCCCGCGCCCCTGCCAATCGAATCCGATTGGGCGCCGATCATGGAATTAACCGCCGCGGATATCTTTCAGCACTCACCCTTCGGCAACATTCTAAATTCACTAAGGTCTCTCTCTTTGTCAGGAGAGCCCTGGCCGGATTATGGCCAACAGGAATGGGATGCGGACGACGAAGAAATTCGACGCCCACCCACCACCCACTTCATAGCCACTGTCGATGATCTAACCGACATGCTTGACTTCGACTCCGAAGACATCGACGGTATGGACGACGATGTAGGAGACGAACATGAACCAGCGCCTATAGGGCACTGGAAAGCCACCTCGTCATATGACATATACATGGTGGATACACCCAAAGAAGGCAATGGTGATGAGATAGCGGAGGATGACCCCTCCAAGAAGCAACCCAAGCGCCAACGTCAGCGGCGCTGCTCTAAGTCCCGCCAAAGCAAAAGTGGTTATACCAGCACAAGAGATAATAACACTCCAGATAGTGCCGAAGACAACAACAATCCCCTCCAGCAAGATTTAGAGCAGGAGGATGGAGGAGCCAGCCCTCCCGAGAGAGCAGCAGATGGAGAGGAGGAGGATGCCAATTACATGCCCCCCTCCGAAGACGAGGCAAGCCTCGGCGACGATGAATTCACCATACCAGAGGATCCCGTCGAACAAGAGTGCTTCAAGCGCCAGCTTATGGCCACGACAAATAGCCTGAAGAAAAAGCAGCAGCAGCTTCAAGCTGATTAAGATCTGCTAGCTGACAAATGGACTGAAGTCCTCGCGGCCGAGGAATATAAACTCGAGCGCCCCTCCAAGAATTACCCAAAGTGCAGGTTACTACCCCGACTGGAGGAAGAAGTGTATGATACGGCTGATCAGCCACCTTGTGGCCGCGATAGAGAGGCATTCCAGCCAAAAACTTAGCCTCCACCCCGATGCCATTAAAATAAAAAGGCATGGGGAGATACGCCAGACCTGCGAGACATATTGGAGGACAAAGCAAAGCATGCAAGATCGATCTATGGATCACGAGGGCGCACCACTCTACGGGACGATAAACGTCACGTCGGGTACAGTAAAAGCAAATCCGGCCGGGCCGAACACAGCGGGCAAGACCCATTCGAGCTGCGTCGCGATATAGCCCAATACAGAGGCGCCGCACACCCCTTATGCTTCACAGACGAAGTAATGGATCATCAATTCCCAGAAGGTTTCAAACCTATAAATATTGAATCATACGGCGGCACAACAGATCCCGCAGTATGGATCGAGGATTTCCTTCTCCACATCCCCATGGCCAGCGGTGATGACTTACACGCCATCAAATACCTCCCACTAAAGCTCAAAGAACCAGCGCGGCATTGGCTTAACAGCTTGCCAGTGAACTCCATTACCTGTTGGGAAGATCTGGAAGCCGCATTCCTCGACAACTTTCGGGGCACTTATGTGCGACCACCAGACGCCGATGACTTCAGCCACATAATTCAGCAGCGAGAAGAGTCGGCCAGGCAATTCTGGACTCGGTTCCTTACAAAGAAAAATCAAATCGTCGACTGTCCGGATGCAGAGGCCTTAGCGGCTTTCAAACACAACATCCGAGACGAGTGGCTAGCCCGGCACCTTGGTCAGGAAAAGCCGAAATCTATGGCAGCTCTCACGACGCTCATGACCCGCTTTTGTGCGGGAGAAGACAGCTGGCTGACTCGTAGTAATAACATATCAAAGAACCATGGTACCTCGGATACCAAGGACGGCAATAGTAGGTCACGTCGCAACAAACATAAGCGCCGCATTAACACCGAAAATACCGAGGATACGGCAGTCAATGCCGGATTCAAAGGCTCTAAACCCGGTCAGCGGAAAAAGCCATTTAAACAAAGTACGTCGGGTCCGTCCAACTTGGACCGTATACTCGATCGCTCGTGTCAAATACACGGCACCCCAGTCAAGCCAGCCAATCACACCAACAGGGATTGTTGGGTGTTCAAGTAGGACGGCAAGTTAATTGCCGAAAACAAGGACAAGGGGCCGCATAGCGATGACGAGGAGGAGCCCCGGCAGCCACACACCGGAGGACAGAAGAGGTTTCCCCCGCAAGTGCAGACGGTGAACATGATGTACGCAACCCACATCCCCAAGAGGGAGCGGAAGCGTGCGCTCAGGGACGTATATGCGTTGGAGCCAGTCGCCCCAAAGTTCAACCCTTGGTCCTCCTGTCCGATCACCTTCGATCGCAGGGACCACCCCACTAGTACCCGTCATGGCGGATTCGCCGCACTGGTCCTAGACCCAACCATTGACGGATTTCACCTCACTCGAGTCCTTATGGATGGCGGCAGCAGCCTGAACCTGCTTTATCAGGACACAGTGTGCAAAATGGGTATAGACCCCTCAAGGATCAAACCCACCAAAACGACCTTTAAAGGCGTCATTCCAGGTGTGGAGGCCCATTGCATAGGCTCAATTACACTGGAAGTGGTCTTCGGATCCCCGGATAACTTCCGAAGCGAATAGTTAATCTTCGGTATAGTCCCGTTCCGCAGTGGTTATCACGCGCTGCTCGGGCGAACCGCATTTGCTAGATTCAATGCAGAACCGCATTATGCATACCTCAAGCTCAAGATGCCAGGACCTCGCGGAGTTATTGCAGTCAATGGAAACACAGAGCGCTCTCTCCGAACATAGGAGCACACCGTGGCCCTTGTAGAAGAAGCGCAAAGCAGCCTCTCAAGGCAATCAACCAGTTCGGCGCTTCAAAGCCTGGACACCTTCAAGCGTGCTCGGAGCAATCGGCAAATAGACTGCCTAGCGCGATCTGAGCTCGCGTAGCAATACGGCGGCCACCCTAATCCAGCCCAACGGTGAAACTCGTGCCACGCGTACATAATTACGCATTAAAAATACCATGGGCACAGGTGGGGAGGGGGGCACAACTGCGGCATGCCCCAAGACGCGGCTTAAACCGCACTAGGGGCTTCCCGTTTGGTTATTTTTCTCCTTTTTTTTCAGGACCTTAATCTCTGGAAACACTGTCCGGCGGCACTATTGCCGAACACATGATGCAGCAACCAAGGAGGCAGACAGCTACGTCATACCACGGAATTCCTAGGTGGATTACAGTAACGAGCGAAATATTCGATTTAATATCATTCCTCAGCTTGCCCTTGGAAGGGACATAGTCTTACTCTTTGCTTATCACACTATCTGTATCACTCTGCTTTAACGCAATTTTTTGAATAAACAATGCATGACATTACGACTATTATTGCATTCTTGTTATATATATATCCATGTGTTCATTAATGACGCCTTGCAACCGTACACTTTGGTATCGCCAATACACCAGGTAAGGATGGCAATGGGTCGGGTTTGGATCGGGTTGAACAATATCAAATCCATATCCATATCCATGAAGACAGTCTTTACCCGCCCATGAAAAAATCCACGGGTGAAAAATTGTGTCCATGTCCAAACCCGATGGATATCCATTGGGTCCTCTCGAAACATATAAATAAGAAATAACACAATGTTAACATAAGCTCTTCCGTTCTTTACCTCATGGCAGGCTAGGCTTAACTTATGGTAAACATCAACTTATGGTAAATCAAAATGTCCAGTCACAACCTAAGATCATTTACTGTTTTTTCTAATAGATGAGAATGACAAGTCATTTAACAAGGAGATAAAAATAAGGGAAGGGGCATTGGAGTATGTTATGGAGGGGATTAAATGTCCACTAATAAAATTTATGACGAGGATTGTGTAGTTTCTTTTGCATGTTTTAGATAACAAAGTGTAAAATTGTAGTGGGACATGTGACTGTTGGGTAGGGATAGCAGATTTTTGCCCATTAAGTCATACTATCGGGTCGGGTTTGGGTATACCCATGGGTACAAGATTATATCCATGCCCTACCCACGAGCAGTTGGGTCGGGTTTGGGCGCCGCCCATGGACACAAAAGCATATCCAAACCCTATCCATTCGGGTCGGTTATCCATGGATATCCATGTCCATGGATAAAATTGCCATCCTTAACACCAGGGGCTTACGTACCCCACAATATGGTGTGAAAAGTCCGAACACTTCCATAAGTGCGGTACCCCGAACTTATAGCATTATATGCATCAGCTCCGAATCATGTCTTTGGTCAAATGTTGGGTTTTCCCGGCTCCTATGTTTTGGTACCTTACGTTCCGCTCTATCGGCTAAGGTAGCGCTAGGAGAACTACTGCGATTGTGCCCCGGTTCTGCTGGGTTTAGCACCTCAGTAGAGAAAGCTAAAATTGACTGTCATGATAAGGCGAGAGACTGGTCGCTGTTCGGCGAGGTTTTCGAGTCCCTAAAGACTTATGCCGCTTAGAGCGAGGCGCCGGCCCTGTCTGGCTTAAAGGCATGTATCACGCCCCAAATTCGGCCTTCCGAATACCAGGGGCTTCGCCGAAATTTAAAATTATAGAATTCTATGGCTAAGTGAGAGTGATAAAGCATTATTAGTCCGGTTGCCTTGTTCGCTGTGCTGAGCACCTCCCTCGAAGGACCCAAACATGGGAACAAAAGTGCTCAGGTTTATCCCAAACACCCCAGCACTCGTGGCATGGGGGCAGAAGCCGAGGACTAGCCATCTCTCAGATTGGATAAATAGCCAAACAGAAGGTAATATTTTAAATTCAAACAAGTGTTGCATAGCGCATATGAAACAAGTTTTCATAAATACAGGATAAAACAAGCAAGTCTCACTCAAATATTACATCTTTAGAACACTCGTCCGCTATGAGACGGGCACCCGGCAGAACACCCTCGTAGTACATCTCGGGGTGGCGGTGCTCCTTGCCCTCCGGCGGCCCCTCCTTGATCAGCTTCACGGCGTCTAGCTTGACCCACTGCAATTTCACACGGGCGAAAGCCCGGCGTGCAGCTTCAATGCAGAAAAATCGCTTGACGACCTCCAGCCGCGGGCAGGCATCCACAAGCCGCCTCACCAGGCCGAAGAAGCTGTTCGGAAGGGCGTCACCAGGCCACAGCTGGACTATAAAGCTCTTCATGGCCCGATCGGCCACCTTATGTAGCTCGACCATCTGCTTCAGCTGGTCGCTCATTGGCACCGGGTGTTCGGACTCAGCATACTGAGACCAGAACAACTTCTCCATTGAGCTTCCATCCTCGGCCTGGTAAAATTGTGCGGCATTGGACACGCTGTGGGGCAAATATGCGAATGCTCCTGGAGAACATGCTTGCTTTGCATATAGAAAGCCTTACCCGCCGCTATCTTATTCATTGCGTCGATCTCCTGGAGGGCCTTTTGAGCTTCGACCTTGATACTTTTTGCGCTCTCGAGGGCCGCGGCAAGCTCAGACTCCCGCGTCTTTGAGTCAAGCTCCAACGCCTCGTGCTTCGCCACGAGAGCCTGGAGCTCTTGCTGCACCTCGCCCACCTGAGCCTCGTGCTTCTCCCGCTCGGTGCGCTCCTTGGCCGCTTTATCTTCGGCCTTGGTTAGCGCTTGCTTCAGGGTCGCCACCTCGGTCGTGGCCCCTGGCAAATATACGATGATCCTGTCATTTTGCAATCGCGTCTTTTTTATGTACATATCTATAGACAGGGTATTACTTACCCTTGTTCTCCTCGAGCTGCCTCTTGGCAAGGCCGAGCTCTCTCCTGGACCCCTCGAGGTCCTGCTTCAGTACGGCGACCTCCGCAGTCAGTGCGGCGGACGCCAGCAACGAAGCCTGCATATGCATATTGACATGCTTATATTAGACTCCTACGATATTATTTGATCCTCTGTTCGGCTTTTCTTTGTGAACACCGAACAAAGCATCAGGGGCTACTGTCTATGCGGTAATATTTCTACTACATTTTAAAACACTTACCTCAAAGCCTGTTAGAAGGCTGGCACAGGCTTCAGTCAACCCGCTCTTGGTGGACTGAACCTTCTGGACCACCGCACTCATAACAGTATGGTGCTCCTCGTCGATGGAAGCGCTGCGAAGCGCTTCCAGCAGATTGTCCGGCGCCTCTGGATGGACAGAGGTCACCGACACAGGTGTCTTGCCCCTCTTAGAAGGAGGCCGCATGCCCAAGCCTGGAACCGCTGGAGATTCCGGCGTGGTGTTCGGCTGAGGGCCGAACTCGGAGCTCTCAGGGGCCCCGTCCCCTCGGCTCCCGAAGTCCGGAAGGTCGCCTTGAGGCGCCTCCGGGACTATCTCCCCTCGGTCCGGTGCCTCTTGAGACAGCACCTCGGCATCGTCGGCAAGATGAGGGGAGGTGGCGGACGGGACTGGATCGCTGTCCATGTCCGACGAGCCCAGGGAGTTGTCCGACGATACATCGATACTGGCTCGCGGCGGCCTGCATAATTATGTTCGGCGTTAGGGAAAGTAGTGTGACAAAGGAATGCTATGAGTTACTCTGGTATCCGAATACTTATGATCTCCCCGGGGGCTTGGCCCTGGGAAACCACTCGTCTTCGCCTTCGTCGGCGGCGGTGGAACTGTCTGGAAGGAGAGTCCTTCCCTTCTTGGACCCTTCAGCCCCCAGTTGGGGCGGCCTTCCTTTTCTTATCTCCCCCAGCCGGTGGGGGAGCATCTTCTTCTTCTTCCTCATCTTCGGGGGAAGAGTGCGCCCCAGAGTCATCGGACGGTGAGTCCGACGACGCCTGGCGTCGGGAACTCTTTCGGGTTCCCTTGGCCTTCTTGGTCTTCTCCGGCACCATATAAGGGGCCGGAGTCAGCATCTTCGCCAGAAGAGCATCTGCTGGGCCTTCGGGCAAAGGAGCCGGATAGTCGATCTGTCCGGCCGTCTCCTGTCAGTCCAGTCAAAGGTACGGGAGTTTAGATCCCGCATGGAGTCAATCTATAAAAAATAAGTATCCTGTGAAAGGTAAAGCAGCTTACCGCACTGGCTTGGCGCTTCGCGCTGAATCTGCGATCCTCGGTAATGGGAGGGGGGACCTCGGCGCTTTTGAACAGCACCCTCCAGGCATCTTCGTGAGTTGTGTCGAAGAGCCTGTTCAGAGTTCGGTGCTGCGCCGGGTCGAACTCCCACAAGTTGAACTCCCGTTGTTGGCACGGGAGGATCCGGCGGTGGAGCATGACCTGGACCACGTTGACAAGTTTGAGCTTCTTGTTCACCATGTTTTGAATACATGTTTGGAGTCCGGTCAGCTCTCCCGAACTACCCCAGGACATGCCCTTCTCTTTCCAGGAGGTGAGCCGCGTGGGTATGCTAGATCGGAACTCGGGGGCCGCTGCCCATGCAGGGTCGCGCGGCTCGGTGATGTAGAACCACCCCGATTGCCACCCCTTTATGGTTTCCACAAAGGAGCCCTCGAGCCATGTTACTTTGGGCATCTTGCCCACCATGGCGCCTCCGCACTCCGCCTGGCGGCCGCCCACAACCTTCGGCTTGACATTAAAGGTCTTCAACCATAAGCCGAAGTGGGGCTTGATGCGGAGGAAGGCCTCGCACACGACGATAAACGCCGAGATGTTGCGGATGAAGTTCGGGGCCAGATCGTGGAAATCCAGTCTGTAATAGAACATGAGCCTCCGGACGAATGGATGGAGAGGGAATCCCAGTCCACGGAGGAAATGGGTGAGGAACACTACCCTCTCATGGGGCCTAGGGGTGGGGATGAGCTGCCCCTCATCTGGGAGCCGGTACGCGATGTTGTCGGGCAGGTATCCGGCTCTCCTCAGCTTCTTGATGTCTCCATCCGTGACGGAGGAGACCATCCACCTGCCTCCCGCTCCAAACATGGTTGGAGAAGGTTGAGGTGGGAAGTGCGGACTTGGGCACTAGAGCTCGAGTGTGCGAAAACAGATGAGCAAAGGAGGAAGAAGGCGTGGATAGAAAGGTGAATCCTTATCCCTTTATATGGGCGGACGAAACTACGCTTCCCACTTGCCTGGTAAAACTTGCTTATCCCCCAAGCGCCATAATCGATGGCGCGGTTGGGTTACCCACGCCCGTATTGATGAGAATCCCGTAATAAGGGGACATGATCTCTGCTTTGACAAAGACGTGTCGAAAAACTGCCTCGCGTTATGCGCGGGGCTAGTTAAAGGAAACGGTTCGAATAATCACTGGGCCATGACATAACGTCATACTGTCAAAACAAATCAGCAAATTAGATTTGCGAAAATATTGTTCTCTCTACGGTGGTATGTGGAACTTATTTTGCAGGGTCGGACACTATCCTTGTATTCAGATTCTTCTGTTATGTATTCGGAGAAGGAACCCGCCTTGCAATGCCAAAGACAATACTGCGCGCCAGACTCATCGTCATTGAAGCCTGGTTTAGGGGCTACTGAGGGAGTCCTGGATTAGGGGGTCTCCGGACAACCGGACTATCTCCATTGGCCTGACTGTTAGACTATGAATATACAAGATTGAAGACTTCGTCTCGTGTCCGGACAGGACTCTACTTGGCGTGGAAGGCAAGCTAGGCAATACGGATATGGATATCTCCTCCTTTGTAACCGACCTTGTGTAACCCTAACCCTCTTCGATGTCTATATAAACCGAAGGGTTTTAGTCCGTAGGGGACAACAACCACAACATACAATCATACCATAGGCTAGCTTCTAGGGTTTAGCCTCTCTGATCTCGTGGTAGATCTACTCTTGTACTACCCATATCATCAATATTAATCAAGCAGGACGTAGGGTTTTACCTCCATCAAGAGGGCCCAAACCTGGGTAAAACATTGTGTCCCCTGCCTCCTGTTACCATCCGGCCTAGACGCACAGTTTGGGACCCCCTACCCAAGATCCGCCGGTTTTGACACCGACAGCTGGGACCAAGCAGCTCGAGCAGTATTTGTGTTTTTGAGGTGTGAGCACTGCAGAGTTTTTCGGTGTTTAGCCCAGATATTAATTTTTCTCCTCTGAACAACAACGAAAACATCGCTGCAGGTATTAACTGGGCGGGCTGTGGCCCGTCTAGCCCAGGCCAGATATCTAGCCTACATATTAATTTTTTTCAAGCTGAAAATGGCTAGCCCAGCTATACTTTTTTTAGGAATACCTAGGCAAGGTCCAGTTGTTATTCTCCGCCCCGCTGGGCTGCAAATCTTTCCTAGGAGGGATGTATTAGGCTTAACAAGAAAAAGGGCTTTAAGAAATAATAAATGGGATGTAATTATAAAAACTGGGCAGTGACTATAAAAAATGCACCAAACATGTGATTACTTTATAAAATATTATTTTTGGACATTGAAAATTTTAATTTCATTAATTGTTGCAAGCGCAATGTTCCGTTGGATTTTTACGTAATATAAATTTATATTGAAATTGTATTTAATCTGACTAGAAATTTCGGGATAAAAATATTTCGGATCCCATCAAAATGTGGGAAATTTTATTGAATTCTGTTTTGAACGGTTGGTTGAAATGGGATGTACTTTTAACAAACTGTAAATGGGATGTAGTAAATTCCATTAGAATTCAAAAATGGGCTACACATTCTTACAAATCTCAAATGGGCTATAAGTTCTCTGCCACACACTTCTGGCCTTACTAAGTTGACGCGTCCCCCAAAAAACAGAGTTGATGTGTATGCAAGGCTTTGTCAACTTATAGTCAACACACGGTTCTAGCAGCAGTGGCCGTTGGATGTCCATCCAACGGATGCCGTGCTTCTTCTTCAATCTCGGATATTCTAGCTTCACCCGCCCAAAAAATGATTCCTCCCCCTGACATTTGGGGCGCACCGTTTTGGAAGCTGACCTGTGGGCCTACTAAGTTGACGTACCAAGGGCTTTGTCAACTTAGTCAATATAAACGATTCTAGCTACAGTGACCGTACGATGTCCATCCAACGGCCGTAGTGCTTCTTCAACCTCTGGTCTTCTTGCTCCAGCCGCCCAAAGCAGCGCTGGTCGTGCCGCCTGCTCCTGCCTCCCGTGGCCGGCTGTGCTGCCGTGGAGGCCTCACCGCCCCCTACTATTCCCACCGCTGGCCAGGCCCTGCGGCGACGGCAGCCTCACACCGCAGCCGAACGAGTGAACCCTCATACTCTTCTCCGCATGGGCATCCACTGCTGCGTCTTCACCGGCTCTGCGTCGTCCCCTTCCTAGGCCTTGCCGTCGTCCACCGCCCTGGTGCTCTCGGCGCGGAATGGTCAACATGGAAGGAACGACTTCCATTGGACGTGGACTATACGTGGAGAGGCTGACAGCTGGGTCCACGACGGCAGCAAGGAAGTGCCTCCTTATTACGCGGAAAATAATGATTCCTCCACCTGACAGCAGGGACCCACCGAACGGGCCACCAGTATTTGCGAAAAAAATGTTTCCCCCTGACAGCTAGGACCCACCGGACGGGCCACCGTATTTCGTGAAAAAAATGTTCCCCCCACTGTCAGCTCAGACCCACCGGAAGTGCCTCCTTATTACGCACAAAAAATGAATACTCCCCCAGCTAGCTGGGACCCACCTTGCTGGGAGGCTGACTTGTGGGCCTACTAAGTTGACGGGGACGAAGGGCTTTGTCAACTTAGTCAATATGAACGATTCTAGCTCCAATGACCGTACGATGTCCATCCAACGGCCGTAGTGCTTCTTCAACCTCTGGTCTTCTTGCTCCAGCCGCCCAAAGCAGCGCCGGTCGTGCCGCATGCTCCTGCCTCCCGTGGCCGGCTGTACTGCTACAGAGGCCTCATCGCCCCCTACTATTCCCACCGCTGGCAGGTCCTGTGGCGATGGCAGCCTCACACCGCAGCCGAACCAGTGAACCCTCGTAGTCCTCTCTGCGCGGGCTTCCACTGCCGCGTCATCCCCTTCCTAGGCCTCGCCGTCGTTCACCGCCGTGGTGCTCTCCGCACGGCGTGGTCAACGTGGTCAAGGAACGACTTCCATCGAAAGAGTACTGTACGTGGAGAGGCTGATAGCTGGGTCCACAGCCACAACACAGTTTTTTTGTGATTTGCCAAGTAAGTCGCTTTGTCAGGCCTGTTGGGCTGCAAATCTTTCAAGACGAGGAGAGCTTTCATTCGGCTGGCCGAGAAAATGGCCCATCAGTAATGAGAAATGGGTTGTACATTTTTAAAACACATCAAACCGGCAATTAGTTTCAAATATCTTTTTTTTCATTTCAAGATTTTAAATTACATTAATTTTTATGCGTGGAGAATTTGTTGGATTTTATACTGATATACATTTATTTTTAAAATTGGTTTGAATGTGAGTCGAAATTTCGGGATTAAAAACAGTTCAGACTGCACCGAAATATGCAAAATTTTGTATAATTTTTTAACCGTTGCCACAATATGGGCTGTAATGCTAACAAAAAGAATATGGGCTCCAAAAAACCTTAAGAATTAGCAAATGGGCTGTAAATTATTAGAAATAATGGCAGATGGGTTGTATGCTGTTTTCCACAGATTTGAGGCTTTCCTAAAAAAAGGTTGACGCACAAGCACTGACTGTTGGATGTCCATCCAACGGCCATCGTGCTTCTTCAATCTCTGCTCTTCCTGCTCCAGCCGCTCAAACAAGGGCCGGCGGGACTGCCTGCTCCCTCCTCCTCGCGGCCGGCTGTGCTGTCGCGCAGGCCTCACCGCCCGACCGTACTCCCATCGCTGGCCTAGCCATCCCTCTACTCACCCACACCTGCTATTATTCTCCGGTGACGGCCGACGAACCAGTAAACCCTCGTACAATCGTACTCCCCTCCGCGTGGGAAACAACTGCCGAGTCTTCCCTGCCTCCGTGTCGTCCCCTTCCTAGGCATCGCTGTCGTCCACCGCCCTGGTGCTCTCGGCGCGGCGTGGTCAACATGGTCAAGGAACAACTTCAATCGGACGTGGACTGTACGTGGAGAGGCCGACAGCTGGGTCCATGGCCGCAACAAGGAAGTGCCTCCTTATTACGCGAAAAATAATGGTTCCTCCACCTGACAGCTGGGACCCACCGGATGGGCCACTATATTTCGCGAAAAAAACGTTTCCCCTAGACTGCTAGGACCCACCAGCTACATCTTCGCACGCAAGGAAGTGCGTCCGGGCAAAAAAAAATGATTCGCCCCCTGACTACTGGGACCCACCAGCTACATCTTCGCAGGCAAGGAAGTGCCTAACAGTCGGGACCCACCTGGTCGAAGCGTACATAGCGTTGTCATTCTGGTCGCGAACGTGTACGTACATACTGGTCGATGTAGAGGTGCGCACGTGTCGTAGTAGAGGCGCACACGTGTCGTAGTAGAGGCGTGCACGTAGCCTGTACACGTACGTACAACGGCCAGGGTGCAAGAAAGAAAATACGGCCACATATGTGTACATACGGGCGGGGTCTCAAATGCCTACTCGCGCATATGTACGGTCAGGGCTCGTGTACATTGCTGGGTCGGAACGGAGAAACAGTGTCGTCGTCATGTTCATGGGGAGGCAACAGAACGCGTCATGTTCATCGGGAGGGCTTGGACGGAACAGGCGATGGAAACGAGGCCTGGCGTACCGCACAACGGAGGAAATGGACCTCCTATGTTCGGAACGGGGTCCTGTTGATCGGGAGGGGTCTGGCGTACCACAAAACGGAGGAAACAGACCTCCTACGGTCGAAACAGGGGTCCTGTTGATCGGGAGGGGTGTGGCGTACCGCAAAACGTACGAAACGGACTTGTGTTGGAGCGCTACGGTTGAAACGGGGTCCTGTTCATCAGGAGGGGTGTGGCGTACCGCAAAACGGGACTCCACGGGATACTGTTCATCTCCACCGTCGACTCCCTCCAGCCTCCACGAGCTACTGTTCATCCACCGTCGACCTCCTCCAGCCTCCACCTGCGACTGTTCATCCACGAGCTCCTGTTCATCCAGCCTCCAGCGCGCGCTACTCCACCGGCTATTGTTCAACCAACCCTCTCCACGGGCTCCTGTTCAACCACCCCTCCACGGGCTACAGTTCATCCTGCTGTCCACCGTCTACTGTTCATCCCGCCCTCCACGGGGTGGTCCTATTCATCCAGCCCTCCACGGGGTCCTGTTCATCCAGCCCCAACCGGCTCGATCGATCGGGGTCCTGTTCATCCAGAGGCAACACCACGGGGTCCTATTCATCCACCCCCACTGGGAACTGTTCATCCAACCCCCTCCCCCGCAACGCTCACTGTTCATCCAGAGGCAGCATCGATCAGCTTCAGTTAGCAGTAGTAGCGAAGGAATCGCTAGATCGGGTTCAGTTAACAACCATCGATATATCGCTCGGGTTCAGTAACGCGTAGCCTGCAGTGCAATCGCTCGGGTTCAGTTAGAGCCCAACGCCTCGCTCGGGTTCAGTTAGAGCCAATGCCTCGCACACACGCGCATACGTGTACGAGAGAAACGCGCATCGGTCGGCCCCGACCTCCCACCGTAACCGGGAACTCCCCGAAATTTTCCTCCCCCTCGCTTCTACCACGGTTTTTTCCGTCATGGACGGCCCAAAGAATGTCATGCAACTGCGTCTCCGGCCCGCCCAGGATGAAAAGCCCATTTTCTGTCATGATTTTTTGTCATAGAAGTAGGATCCCACCACATCTATGATGATACCGGGTTTTGTCACAATTATCGTCATAGAAGTGTCATATGTATGACAGAAAAAAAATTCGTTCAGCCCAGGAGGAGATCGAGCCGTGCTGCAGGTTCAGGAGCCAGGAGCGGGCCCCATCCTTGAGAGCCATGGGAAACCAGTTCGCCAAGAATTTTTCGTCGCCGTTGGCCGCTTCGATGCTCAGCTCATAGAGCTGCAGGAACTCCGCGGGGTCGGTGGTGTCGTCGTATTGAGGAGGTAGATCTGCCTTGAACTTTCCTGGCCAGGCGACGCTACGCAGTTCGGGGGTGAAGGCACGACAGCCAACCGTGGTAGCTGGGGCCCGCTTTCGAGGCGGAACTTGGTCTTGGAGAGGTCCGCGCTGCGCCACTGTAGGCGGCACGCGGTCTTGGCGAGGTGGCGCGGGGAGCGCCAGTGCAGCTTCTCGCGGCTGCGGGATTTCTTGGCAGCTTCTTTCTTCACGCGCAGGCGCCGGGCGCGGTGGATCACCCCGCGGAGGCGCGCGCCTTGGTGCCAAGGCACCGTCTTGGGGTCGAGGCGGTGGAGGCACTCTATGAGCCCCATCGCCTGCGGCTGGTTGAGGGGGAGGCAGAGAGTGGGACGGCGTCGGAGAGCCCCCTGCGGCACGGACGAGATCAGCGACGCGGTCGAGCCACTCCTCATAGAGGTCGTCGACGGGGCGGTAACGCAGGAGCTCGTTCGCCGCGATGAGCGCGGCCCGTGCCTCCATGGGAGCACGGTGCGCGTGGGACGAAGAACCAGCAGGGGTGAGTGATGGAGTAGCGGTGGGCCGTCCTGCCACACCGAAGGATGCTACGAGGACGCCTGCTGCTTGTTCCCCACCGGGCCGGTGGCAGCGTTGGCGGCAGGGATGGAGAACGACAAGGTGGCCCGCCGACGGGAGCCGTCTGGGCGACACGGGCAGCGAGGGCAGCCCGACGCTCAGCTCGAGCACGACGAGCGTCCGACATGGAGACGACGGAGCGACGGAGCAACAGACTAACGGAAAGGAAGCTACGGCGCACCCCTACCTGGCGCGCCAAATGTCGGATGTGGGGTTCCGGCTAACCCTTAAGGTTCGAACACTGGGGTGCGTGCAAAGTCTTTCCCTCCTACCGATCTATGCTCTAGCTTGCTAAGATCTTGCGTACGAACTCGATGAACTCGCAACACAGAAAGACACGGGGTTTATACTGGTTCGGGCCACCGTTGTGGTGTAATACCCTACTCCAGTGTGGTGGTGGTGGATTGCCTCTTAGGCTGATGATGAACAATACAAGGGAACGACAGCCTTCTGAGGTTGAGGTGTTCTTGTGCTTTCGGACTTGTGTGTATCTCTGGGTCCGATGAGATCTCTGGGTCCGATGAGATCTCCCTGCTCTACTGTGGTGGCTAGTCCTATTTATAGAGGCCCTGGTCCTCTTCCCAAATATCGAGCGGGAAGGAAGCCAACAATGGCGGGAAAATTTTAAGGGGGACAACTAGTACAAGCTATCCTGAGAAAAGCGGTCTTCGCCTGCGAAAAGCTCTGGGGTGACGCCGTGTTGGGCTCCAGGATGACCTCCGTATTGCAGTCCATGGTCTTGGTCTTATTGCACCGAAATGGCAACCTTTGCCTGATGCCTCGGTACTCCACGGCTGGGCTTGCCCCCTTTGCACCAAAGAGGAAACAAGGACGCTGCGTGCGCTGGCGCCCGCCTGGTGTCGATCGTCATGGCTCACGTCACGAGAGCCTCGTGAGGTTCGCCTCGCCTTGATATCTCCACCCCTCGCGAGCCTGCCTGACTAGGCCGCTCGGGAGGAGGTCTTGCGTCATCCGCCTCGCGAGGCTTGGACCCTCACGAGGGTCTTGGATGCTTTGTTGATGAAGATGGGCCGTACGGCCTGCTGGCTCCGCCATGCCACGGGCCGCAGGCAGGCAAGTCTGGGGACCCCCGTTCCCAGAACACCGACAGAGAGTTCATAGAGGAAGCTGTCAAAAAAGCTAACAAGAAGTACAAGTGATCACGTGGTGCTCCATATCGCGCGCCTACCTTACATTCTGTGGCTGAGGAATGTAATGTATCAACTTGTTCTTTTAAAACTATGTCCGTCCACTATGTTATGACTGCATCCCCCCGTAGGCTAGTATATAGCGGTGGCGTGTGAGTGACATTGAATATTTGTAATATATGTGTGGATGTGAACCTACTTAGGTGTGACAGCAGCTATGTTTATGTTTCGGTACTATTATGTGTTTGTGGTTGATAGCACCAGTCAGGTGTTTGAATGAGTCTATGATGCCTGAAAACATGGCAAATATAGTTGATCAGACACAGTTAGTGAAAGTAATCATTCTGTTTTTTCGGCTTTTGGTTTTTTTGCATTACTAGCTATATTGGTTAGCATGGTAGTTCATAAGCAGTCGTTACCTTGTGTTTTTTGCACGCAATCGTTTCAACTAGTTTTTTCATAGTATGCATATAATACAATATGTGTGGAATAAAATGCGTTGACTGAAAACGGAAATCTACACGATGGCAGATTCAGTAGAAATAACATGGCGGATTCAGTAGAGATAACATGGCAGATTCAGTATAAATAACATGGCAGATTTAGTACCACACACGGGGCAATTGTAGTCATTGATTCATGTCATTTTCTTTCAAGTTCTGATGCCCATCAACAGTCATTCTCCCATTTTTTAAAATCTAGACCATCTACCTTACAAAAATGTCACCAACACCCAAGTTACAATCCTCCAGAGTTGCTCACGATTGCCCGTCCCTTTCTTTGTTTTCTTGTGTTTTGCTTGAATCTCCAACCCTGATTTGTATCTCACCTCTTTTGGACGCCCTTTTGTGATGGAATGGGGCGGGTTCCTGACCTGGGTTTGCGTGCTTGCTGTTCCAGACCCTACCTCCGAGTTTTCAGACGATGGACCCGTGGACGAAGGCACACTTGAGGTGCGGGGAACCTGTGTAAGGCTTCTTCAGCCTTCCTCTTTTTGATCTCATCAAGCTCTCTTTTCAGGGCCTTCCTGTGTTTTTCTGCCACCCTCGCAGTCTCATCACTCTTGCATGCTTCATCTATTAGTTCAGCATAGTTCTTGGTCAACACAACGTGCCTCACAGCTTCCATGGTTGCCTCTGGTCTCTCATCATGCACAGTGATACGTCACCATCGTATCTATAATTTTTGATTGTTCCATGCCAATATTCTACTACTTTCATATACTTTTGGCAACTTTTTATACTATTTTTGGGACTAACATATTGATCGAGTGCCCAGTGCCAGTTCCTGTTTGTTGCATGTTTTTTGTTTCGCAATAAATCCATATCAAACAAAGTCCAAATGGGACAAAACCTGACAGAGCTTTTTTTGGAATATATGTGATTTTTGGGAAGAAAAAACCACGGGAGACGATGCCCGAGGGGGTCACGAGGCAGGGGGGCGCGCCCTGGGCCCTCGTGGCCACCCCGTAAGGTAGTTGATGCCCTTCTTTCGCTGCAAGAAAGCTAATATCCGGATAGAGACCGTGTTAAAATTTCAGCCCAATCGGAGTTACGGATCTCCGGGAATATAAGAAACGGTGAAAGGGAAGAATCTGAGAATGCAGAAACAGAGAGAGACAGAGAGACAGATCCAATCTCGGAGGGGCTCTCGCCTCTCCCATGCCATGGAGACCAAGGACTAGAGGGGAAACCCTTCTCCCATCTAGGGAGGAGGTCAAGGAAGAAGAAGAAGGAGGGGGGCTCTCTCCCCTCGCTTCCGGTGGCACCGGAGTGCCACCGGGGGCCATCATCATCACCGCAATCTTCACCAACAACTTCACCGCCATCATCACCAACTCTTCCCCCCTCTATGCAGCAGTGTAACCTCTCTTTTACCCGCTGTAATCTCTACTTAAACATGGTGCTCAACTCTATATATTATTTCCCAATGATGTATGGCTAGCCTATGATGTTTGAGTAGATCTGTTTTGTCCTATGGGTTAATTGATTATCGTGATTGGTTTGAGTTGCATGTTTTATTATTGGTGCTGTCCTATGGTTCTCTTCGTGTCGCGCAAGCATGAGGGATCCCCGCTATAGGGTGTTGCAATACATTCATGATTTGCTTATGGTGGGTGGCGTGAGTGACAGAAGCACATACCCGAGTAAGTAGGTTGTTTGCATATGTGAGTAAAGAGGACTTGATGCTTTAGTGCTATGGTTGGGTTTTACCTTAATGATCTTTAGTAGTTGCGGAGGCTTGCTAGAGTTCCAATCATAAGTGCATATGATCCAAGTAGAGAAAGTATGTTAGCTTATGCCTCTCCCTCAAATAAAATTGCAATAATGATTACCGGTCTAGTTATCGATTGCCTAGGGACAAATAACTGTCTCGTGACAAAAAGCTCTCTACTAAAACTAACTTAGTTGTGTATTTATCTAAACAGCCCCTACTTTTTTATTTATGCGCTCTTTATTATCTTGCAAACTTATCCAAAAACGCCTACAAAGCACTTCTAGTTTCATACTTGTTCTAGGTAAAGCAAACGTTAAGCGTGCGTAGGGTTGTATCGGTGGTCGATAGAACTTGAGGGAATATTTGTTCTACCTTTAGCTCCTCGTTGGGTTTGACACTCTTACTTATCGAAAGAGGCTACAATTGATCCCCTATACTTGTGGGTTATCAAGACTTTTTTCTGGCGCCGTTGCCGGGGAGTTACATCATCGGGTGAATATTCTCGTGTGTGCTTGTTTGCTTTATCACTAAGTAGTTTTTATTTTGTGCTCTTGTTTTCTATCTTTAGTTATGGGTAGGAAACGCAAAATACCAAAAAAATTAGTTGTGCCTACTACACCAATGGTTGAAGAACCACTCGAAATCTATCACACTCCTGAAGCTTTTTACTTGGGTCATCTTTGATCCCTATGTGCTCGTGCTGAAACCCCAACTAGCTTAGTTGAGGGTAAATCTTTAGATGAGCATGCTTGTTATGTGCGACACCGCTTATGTCAAAAAGGGAAACTTTTACTGGATCAAATTCATCGTTTGCAATGCTATGCTTGGAATTTATGTGAAATATATGATGTTACTTGTTGTTCTGAAAACCCTAAGAAACACCTTCCCTACCAATGTGTGTTTAGTGATAATGGAATCGTATCTTCATATGATAAGGGTGTTTATAATTACTATGATGTTCAACAAATTGAAGAATTTGTTGCTTTTAAGGGTGCTTATGAAATTGCTTCTTTGATTGAAAAGTATGATGCTACTCTTTACAAATATGAAAATTTTGCCATACTTAAATATTGTTATGATAATTATGCTTCTAATGCCTATGTTAGACCATATATTGAGGACTCCTCCATTGTCCAAGAAGAGAATAATATTTTGCAGGAGTCTATGGAAGAAGAAATTGATGAAACTGTGAGCTCATTGGATGAAAAAGATGATGAGGAGAGCGAAGAATAAAAGGAGGAAGATTGGATTAGCTACCCGTTCCCACCTTCTAATGAGAGTAACTCTCCAACTCATACATTATTTAATGTCCCTTCATTCTTACCGAAGGATGATTGCTATGATGATTGTTATGATCCCGTTGATTCTTTTGAAATACCCCTTTTTGATGAACTTGATGCTTGCTATGCTTGTGGCCATGATGCCAATATGAATGATGCTCATGGTGATGAACTTTCTATAGTTCTTTATGTTAAACAAATTGTTGCTATTGCACCCACACATAATAGTCCTATTATCTTTTTGAATTCTCCAAACTATACTATATCGGAGAAGTTTGCTCTTTTTAAGGATTATGTTGATGGGTTGCATTTTACCGTTGCACATGACGATTTTGATGAATATAATATGCATGTGCTTGCTGCTCCTACTTGCAATTATTATGAGAGAGGAACTACATCTACACCTCTCTATGTTTCCAACACGATAAAATTGCAAGAAACTGTTTATACTATGCATTGGCCTTTACTATGTATGCATGAATTGTTCTTTTATGACAAGCCGATGCATAGGAAGAGAGTTAGACTTATTCATTACATGATATATGTTACTTTGTCCTCACTTCTAAATGCCAAATCATTGCTAATTCAAATTGGCTTTGATATACCTTGGGATCCGGGTGGATCCATTACTTGAGCACTATATGCCTAGCTTAATGGCTTTAAAGAAAGCGCTGCCAGGGAGACAACCCGGAAGTTTTAGAGGGTCATTTATTTCTGTTGTGTGCTTTTACAAAGTTTAAAAGTAAAAATAATGTGCCAAGATTTTCCTTTAGGATGTTTACTTTGCTTGTTGGTTTGTACGGTGCACGACAAAACTTTGTCTGTAGTGCGCGATTTTACATTTTTTACTGGAACATCAAACGGTTCTGAAACTTTTTGCACTGTCTTTCTATACAAAATTTTTATTTTTCCTAATTTTTGTAGAATTTTTTAAGTCAAATAAGTATGGTTAATGTTCAGATTATTACAGACTGTTCTGTTTTAGACAGATTCTGTTTTTGATGCATAGTTTGCTTGTTTTGATGAAACTATCGAATTATATCAGTGGATTAAGCCATGAAAAAGTTATATTATAGTAGATAAAATGCAAAAACAAAATATGAATTGGTTTGCAACAGTACTTAGAGTAGTGATTTGCTTTATTATACTAACGGATCTTACCGAGTTTTCTGTTGAAGTTTTGTGTGGATGAAGTGTTCGATGATCGAGAAGGTCTCAATGTGAGAAGTAGGAAGAGAGGAAAGAGCTCAAGTTTGGGGATGCCCGAGGCACCCCAAGTAATTATTGAAGGAGACTCAAGCGTCTAAGCTTGGGGATGCCCCAGAAGTCATCCCCTCTTTCTTCAACAAGTATCGGTATGTTTTCGGATTCGTTTCATTCATGTGATATGTGCAGATCTTGGAGCGTATTTTGCATTTAGTTTTCATTTTTATTTTATGCACCATGGTGGTATGATATAGTCCTTGGTTGATTTATAGAATGCTCTATGCACTTCACTTATATCTTTTGAGTATGGCTTTATAGAATGCTTCATGTGCTTCACTTATATCATTTGAAGTTTGGATTGCCTGTTTCTCTTTACATAGAAAACCGCCATTTGTAGAATGCTCTTTTGCTTCACTTACATTTGTTAGAGCGTGGGAATATCTTTTGTAGAAAGAATTAAACTCTCTTGCTTCACTTATATCTATTTAGAGAGATGACAGGAATTGGTCATTCACATGGTTAGTCATAAAATCCTACATAAAACTTGTAGATCACTGAATATGATATGTTTGATTCCTTGCAATAGTTTTGCGATATAAAGATGGTGATATTAGAGTCATGCTAGTGGGTAGTTGTGGATTAGTAGAAATACTTGTGTTGAGGTTTGTGATTCCCGTAGCATGCACGTATGGTGAACCGTTATGTAACGAAGTCGGAGCATGGTTTATTTATTGATTGTGTTCCTTATGAGTGGCGGTCAGGGACGAGCGATGGTCTTTTCCTACCAATCTATCCCCCTAGGAGCATGTGCGTAGTACTTTGTTTCAACGGCTAATAGACTTTTGCAATAAGTATGTGAGGTCTTTATGACTAATGTTGAGTCCATGGATTATACGCACTCTCACCCTTCCATCATTGCTATCCTCTCTAGTACCGCACAACTTTTGCCGGTACCTTAAACCCACCATATACCTTCCTCAAAACAGTCACCATACCTATCTATCATGTCATTCCCATAGCCATTCCGAGATATATTGCCATGCAACTTCCATCATCATCATATACATGACTTGAGCATTCGTTGTCATATTTCTTTGCATGATGTTTTCATGGATTGTCCATTTTTTGATGTCATTGCTACGCTAGATCATTGCACATCCCGGTACACCGCTGGAGGCATTCATATAGAGTCATATCTTTGTTCTAGTATTGAGTTGTAAGTAAATAAAAGTGTGATGATCATCATTATTAGAGCCTTGCCCCAGTGAGGAAAGGATGATGGAGACTATGATTCCCCCATAGGTCGGGATGAGACTCCGGACGAAAAAAAAGAAAAAAAAAGAGAAAGGCCAAAAAAAGAGAAGGACCAAAAAATGAGAGAAAGAGAAGGGGCAATGTTACTATCCTTTTACCACACTTGCGCTTCAGAGTAGCACCATGTTCTTCATATAGAGAGTCTCTTGAGTTATCACTTTCATATACTAGTGGGAATTTTCATTATAGAACTTCACTTGTATATTCCGATGATGGGCTTCCTCAAACGCCCGAGGTCTTCATGAGCAAGCAAGTTGGATGCACACCCACTTAGTTTTCAGTCTGAGCTTTCATACACTTATAGCTCTTAGTGCATCCATTGCATGGCAATCCCTACTCACTCACATTGATATCTATTGATGGGCATCTCCATAGCCCGTTGATACGCCTAGTTGATGCGAGACTATCTTCTCCTTTTTGTCTTCTCCACAACCACCATTCTATTACACCTATAGTGCTATGTCCATGCCTCACGCTCATGTATTGCGTGAAAGTTGAAAAGGTTTGAGAACGTCAAAAGTATGAAACAATTGCTTGGCTTGTCATCGGGGTTGTGCATGATGTGAATATTTTGTGTGGTGAAGATGGAGCATAGCCAGACTATATGATTTTGTAGGGATAACTTTCTTTGGCCATGTTATTTTGAAAAGACATGATTGCTTTATTAGTAAGCTTGAAGTATTATTGTTTTTATGTCAAATGATAGACTATTGCTTTGAATCACTCGTGTCTTAATATTCGTGCCATGATTAGATTACATGATCAAGATTATGCTAGGTAGCATTCTACATCAAAAATTATCTTTTTTATCATTTACCTACTCGAGGACGAGCGTGAATTAAGCTTGGGGATGCTGATACGTCTCCATCGTATCTATAATTTTTAATTGTTCCATGCCAATGTTCTACAACTTTCATATACTTTTGGCAACTTTTTATACTATTTTTGGGACTAACATATTGATCCAGTGCCTAGTGTCAGTTCCTCTTTGTTGCATGTTTTTTGTTTTGCAGTAAATCCATATCAAACAGAGTCCAAATAGGATAAAAACTAACGGAGATTTTTTTTGGAATATATGTGATTTTTGGGAATAAAAATCCACGCGAGACGATGCCCGAGGGGGCCACGAGGCAGGGGGCGCGCCCTAGGGGGTCAGGCACGCCCTGGGCCCTTGTGGCCACCCCGTAAGGCGGTTGATGCCCTTCTTTTTCCGCAAGAGAGCTAATATCCGGATAGAGATCGTGTTAAAATTTCATCCCAATCAGAGTTACGGATAAGAAACGGTGAAAGGGAAGAATCTGAGAACGCAGAAACAGAGAGAGAGAGACAGAGAGACAGATCCAATCTCGGAGGGGCTCTCGCCTCTTCCATGCCATGGAGACCAAGGACCAGAGGGGAAACCCTTCTCCCATATATGGAGGAGGTCAAGGAAGAAGAAGAAGGAGGGGGGCTCTCTCCCCCTCGCTTCTGGTGGCACCGGAGTGCCACCGGGGGCCATCAACATCACCGCAATCTTCACCAACAACTTCACCGCCATCATCACCAACTCTTCCCCCCTCTATGCAGCGGTGTAACCTCTCTTTTACCCGCTATAATCTCTACTTAAACATGGTGCTCAACACTATATATTATTTGCCAATGATGTATAGCTATCCTATGATGTTTGAGTAGATCCGTTTTGTCCTATGCGTAAATTGATGATCGTGATTGGTTTGAGTTGCATGTTTTATTATTTGTGCTGTCCTATGGTGCTCTCCGTGTCGCGCAAGCGTGAGGAATCCCCGCTGTAGGGTGCTGCAATACGTTCATGATTTGCTTATGGTGGGTGGCGTGAGTGACATAAGCACATACCCGAGTAAGTAGGTTGTTTGCATATGGGAGTAAAGAGGACTTGATGCTTTAATGCTATGGTTGGGTTTTACCTTAATGATCTTTAGTAGTTGCGGATGCTTGCTAGAGTTCCAATCATAAGTGCATATGATCCAAGTAGATAAAGTATGTTAGCTTATGCCTCTCCCTCAAATAAAATTGCAATAACGATTACCTGTCTAGTTATCGATTGCCTAGGGACAAATAACTTTCTCGTGACAGAAAGCTCTCTACTAAAACTAACTTAGTTGTGTATTTATCTAAACAACCCCTACTTTTTATTTACGTGCTCTTTATTATCTTGCAAACCTATCCAAAAACACCTACAAAGCACTTCTAGTTTCATACTTGTTCTAGGTAAAGCGAACATTAAGCGTGCGTAGAGTTGTATCGGTGGTTGATAGAACTTGAGGGAATATTTGTTCTACCTTTAGATCCTCGTTGGGTTCGACACTCTTACTTATCGAAAGAGGCTACAATTGATCCCCTATACTTGTGGGTTATCACACAGCCAAAACTGCATTTGATGTTTGTGGCCCCAGCGCATCATCAGCGTCCCAAGTCCATCGCCGCCGTATGAAATGGTGGGGCAATCGCGTTACCATGACCATGTCCATTACTTTCAGTATGTGACAACACACAATCCCGTCTCGTTCAAATTTGCAGCATTGGCAGTAGTATTCACCTTCATTTATCGAGTCCTTCACGAAGTAGTTCCTTCCCTTGTCCGGGTCTTCAGGTTCTAAATCCGACATGCCCAAAAGAGAACACACCTTGAACGTATGTTCGTCCATCTGGTAAGCCGTGTACATGCTTGCACACTTTATTTCTTCCTGGAATCTGCATGTTTTTGTGTTTTTGTTAAACTCTTATATGATGTTGTGTAACACCTTATGTTGATGTAGGTCGTAACATAGCAAACGTATCTAACATCAATGATGGCATGGAAATCCTGATTTTTTTCCCACATCTGTTCTTGTGTTGTTTGTTTCCACTTGGAACTGCATGATATTTCACATGGCAACTGCATAACATTCAACATGGCAAATGTAGTTCATTTAACATGGCAAATGCAGTTTTGGGTCACATGTCAACTACATATCATTTCACATGGCAACTACAGTTCATTAAACATGGCAATTACAGTTCAACCCACATGGCAACTGTTGGGGAACGTAGTAATTTCAAAAAAATTCCTACGCACATGCAAGATCATGGTGATGCATAGCAACGAGAGGGGAGAGTGTTGCCCACGTACCCTCGTAGACCAAAAGCGGAAGCGTTAGCACAACACGGTTGATGTAGTCGTACGTCTACACGATCCGACCGATCAAGTACCGAATGCACGGCACCTCCGAGTTCAGCACACGTTCAGCCCGATGACGTCCCTCAAACTCCAATCCAGCCGAGTGTTGAGGGAGAGTTTCGTCAGCACGACGGCATGGTGACGATGATGATGTTCTACCGACGCAGGGCTTCGCCTAAGCACCGCTACAGTATTATCGAGGTGGACTATGGTGGAGGGGGCACCGCACACGGCTAAAAGATCAAATCAATTGTTTTGCCTCTGGGGTGCCCCCTGCCCCCGTATATAAAGGAGCAAGGGGGGAGGTGCGACCGGCCAGGAGGAGGCGCACCAGGAGGAGTCCTACTCCCACGGGGAGTAGGACTCCCTCCGTTCCTTGTTGGATTAGGAGAAGGGGGGAAAGAGGAGGGAGAGAGGAAGGAAAGGGGGGGCGCTGCCCCCTCTCCTTGTCATATTCGGACTAGAGGGGGAGGGGCACGCGGCCCTGCCCTAGCCGCCTCTCCTCTTCTCCACTAAGGCCCACTATGGCCCATTAAGCCCCCGGGGGTTCCGGTAACCCCTCGGTACTCCGGTAAAATCCCGATTTCACCCGGAACATTTCTGATATTCAAATATAGGCTTCCAATATATCAATCTTCATGTCTCGACCATTTTGAGACTCCTCGTCATGTCCGTGATCACATCTGGGACTCCAAACAACCTTCGGTACATCAAAACTCATAAACTCATAAACCATCATCGAAACTTTAAGCGTGCGGACCCTACGGGTTCGAGAACTATGTAGATATGACTGAGACACGTCTCCGGTCAATAACCAATATCGTAACCTGGATGCTCATATTGTCTCCCACATATTCTACAAAGATCTTTATCGGTCAGACCGCATAACAACATACGTTGTTCCCTTTGTCATCGGTATGTTACTTGCCCGAGATTCGATCGTCAGTATCTCAATACCTAGTTCAATCTCGTTACCGCCAAGTCTCTTTACTCGTTCCATAATACATCATCCCACAACTAACTCATTAGTTGCAATGTTTGCAAGGCTTAAGTGATGTGCATTACCGAGTGGGCCCAGAGATACCTCTCCGACAATCGGAGTAACAAATCCTAATCTCAAAATACGCCAACCCAACAAGTACCTTCGGAGACACCTGTAGAGAACCTTTATAATCACGCAGTTACGTTGTGACGTTTGGTAGCACACAAAGTGTTCCTCCGGTAAATGGGAGTTGCATAATCTCATAGTCATAGGAACATGTATAAGTCATGAAGAAAGCAATAGCAACATACTATACGATCAAGTGCTAAGCTAACGGAATGGGTCAAGTCAATCACATCATTCTCCTAATGGTGTGATCCCGTTAATCAAATGACAACTCATGTCTATGGCTAGGAAACATAACCATCTTTGATCAATGAGCTAGTCAAGTAGAGGCATACTAGTGACACTCTGTTTATCTATGTATTCACACATGTATCATGTTTCCGATTAATACAATTCTAGCATGAATAATAAACATTTATCATGATATAAGGAAATAAATAATAACTTTATTATTGCCTCTAGGGCATATTTCCTTTAGTCTCCCACTTGCACTAGAGTCAATAATCTAGTTCACATCTTTATGTGATTAGTTCACATCTCCATGTGACTAATACCCAAAGGGTTTACTAGAGTCTATAATCTAGTTCACATCGCTATGTGATTAACACCCAAAGAGTGATCATGTTTTGCTTGTGAGAGAAGTTTAGTCTACGGGTCTGCAACATTCAGATCCGTATGTATTTCGCAAATTTCTATGTCTACAATGCTCTGCACGGAGCTACTCCAGCTAATTGCTCCCACTTTCAATATGTATCTAGATCGAGAATTAGAGTCATCCAGATCGGTGTCAAAGCTTGCATCAACGTAACTCTTTACGACGAACCTTTTGTCACCTCCATAATCAAGAAACATATCCTTATTCCACTAAGGATAATTTTGACCGCTGTCCAATGATCTGCTCCTAGATCACTATTGTACTCACATGCCAAAATTAGTGTAGGGTATACAATAGATCTGGTACACAACATCGCATACTTTATAGAACCTATGGCTGGGGCATAGGGAATGACTTTCATTCTCTTTCTATCTTCTGCCGTGGTCGGGCTTTGAGTCTTACTCAATTTCACACCTTGTAACACAGGCAAGAACTCTTTCTTTGCCTGTTCCATTTTGAACTACTTCAAAATCTTGTCAAGGTATGTATTCATTGAAAAAACTTATCAAGCGTCTTGATCTATCTCTATAGATCTTGATGCTCAATATGTAAGCAGCTTCACCGAGGTCTTTCTTTGAAAAACTCCTTTCAAACACTCCTTTATGCTTTGCAGAATAATTCTACATTATTTCCGATCAACAATATGTCATTCACATATATTTATCAAAAATGATGTAGTGCTCCCACTCACTTTCTTGTAAATACAGGCTTCTCCGCAAGTCTGTATAAAACTATATATGCTTTGATCAACTTATCAAAGCGTATATTCCAACTCCGAGATGCTTGCACCAGTCCATAGATGGATCGCTGGAGCTTGCATAGTTTGTTAGCACCTTTAGGACTGACAAAACCTTCTGGTTGCATCATATACAACTCTTCTTTAAGAAATCCATTAAGGAATGTAGTTTTGACATCCATTTGCTAGATTTCATAAAATATGGAAATTTTCTAACATGATTCAGACAGACTTAAGCATCGCTACGAGTGAGAAAATCTCTACGTAGTCAACACCTTGAGCTTTGTCAAAAAAACCTTTTTCGACAATTCTAGCTTTGTAGATAGTAACACTACTATCAGCATCCGTCTTCCTCTTAAAGATCCATTTATTTTCTATGGCTTGCCGATCATCGGGCAAGTCAACCAAAGTCCACACTTTGTTCTCATACATGGATCTCATCTCAGATTTCATGGCCTCAAGCCATTTCGCGGAATCTGGGCTCATCATCGCTTCCTCATAGTTCATAGGTTCGTCATGGTCAAGTAACATGACCTCCAGAACAGGATTACCATACCACTCTGGTGCGGATCTCACTCTGATTTACCTATGAGGTTCGGTAGTAACTTGATCTGAGTTTACATGATCATCATCATTAGCTTCCTCACTAATTGGTGTAGTAGTCACATGAACAGATTTTTGTGATGAACTACTTTCCAATAAGGGAGCAGGTACAATTACCTTATCAAGTTCTACTTTCCTCCCACTCACTTCTTTCGAGAGAAACTCCTTCTCTAGAAAGAATACATTCTTAGCAACGAATATTTTGCCTTTGGATCTGTGATTAGAAGGTGTACCCAATAGTCTCCTTTGGGTATCCTATGAAGACACATTCCTCCGATTTGGGTTCGAGCTTATCAGGTTGAAGCTTTTTCACATAAGCATCGCAGCCCCAAACTTTAAGAAACGACAACTTTGGTTTCTTGCCAAACCACAGTTCAGAAGGCGTCGTCTCAATGGATTTCGATGGTGCCCTATTTAACGTGAATGCGGCTGTCTCTAAAGCATAACCCCAAAATGATAGCGGTAAATCAGTAAGAGACATCATAGATCGCACCATATCTAGTAAAGTATGATTACGACGTTCACACACACCATTATGCTGTGGTGTTCCGGGTGGCGTGATCCGCGAAACTATTCTGCATTGTTTCAAATGTAGAAAAAACTCGTAACTCAAATATTCTCCTCCACGATCAGATTGTAGAAACTTTATTTTCTTGTTACGATGATTTTCCACTTCACTCTGAAATTATATGAACTTTTCAAATGTTTCAGACTTATGTTTCATCAAGTAGATATACCCATATCTGCTCAAATCATCTGTGAAGGTCAAAGATAATGATACTCGCCGCGAGCCTCAACACTCATCGGATCACATACATCAGTATGTATTATTTCCAAAAAGTCAGTTACTTGCTCTATTGTTCCAGAGAATGGAGTTTTAGTCATCTTGCCCATAAGGCATGGTTCACAAGCATCAAGTGATTCAAAATCAAGTGATTCCAAAATCCAATCAGCATGGAGTTTCTTCATGCGCTTTACACCAATATGACCTAAACGGCAGTGCCACAAATAAGTTGCACTATCATTATTAACTTTGCATATTTTGGCTTCAATATTATGAATATGTGTATTACTATGATCGAGATCCAACAAACCATTTTCGTTAGTGTGTATGACCATAGAAGGCTTTATTCATCTAAACAGAACAACAATTCTTCTCTAACTTAAATGAATAACCGTATTGCAATAAACATGATCAAATCATATTCATGCTCAACGCAAACACCAAATAACATTTATTTAGGTTCAACACTAATCCCGAAAGTATAGGGAGTGTGTGATGATGATCATATCAATCTTGGAACTGCTTCCAACACACATTGTCACTTCACCCTTAACTAGTTTCTGTTCATTCCGTAACTCCCGTTTCGAGTTACTACTCTTAGCAACTGAACTAGTATCAAATACCGCGGGGTTACTATAAAAACTAGTAAAGTACTCATCAATAACATGTATATCAAATATACCTTTGTTCACTTTGCCATCCTTCTTATCTGCCAAATACTTGGGGCAGTTCCGCTTCCAGTGACTAGTCCCTTTGCAGTAGAAGCACTTAGTCTCAGGCTTAGGTCCAGACTTGGGCTTCTTCACTTGAGCAACAACTTGCTTGCCGTTCTTCTTGAAGTTCCCCTTCTTCCCTTTGCCCTTTTCTTGAAACTAGTGGTCTTTGTCAACCATCAACACTTGATGCTTTTCTTGATTTCTACCTTCGTCGATTTCAGCATCACGAAGAGCTTGGGAATTACTTTTGTCATCCCTTGCATATTATAATTCATCACTAAGTTCTAGTAACTCAGTGATAGTGACTAGAGAACTTTGTCAATTACTCTCTTATTTGGAAGATTAACTCCCACTTGATTCAAGCAATTGTAGTACTCAGACAATTTGAGCACATGCTCACTGGTTGAGTTATTCTCGTCCATCTTGTCGGCAAAGTACTATCAGAGGTCTCATACCTCTCAACGCGGGCATGAGTATGAAATACTAATTTCAACTCTTTGAACATCTGATATGCTCTGTGGCATTCAAAACGTCTTTGAAGCCCCGATTCTAAGCCGTAAAGCATGGTGTACTAAACTATCAAGTAGTCATCATATCGAGCTCGCCAAATGTTCATAACGTCTGCATCTGCTCCTGCAATCGGTCTGTCACCTAGCGGTGCATCAAGGACATAATTCTTCTGTGCAGCAATGAGGATAATCCTCAGATCACGGATCCAATCCGCATCATTGCTACTAACATCTTTCAACTTAGTTTTTCTCTAGGAACATATCAAAATAAACGGGGAGTTACATCGCGAGCTATTGATCTACAACATAGTTATGCAAATACTATCAGGACTAGGTTCATGATAAATTAAAGTTCAATTAATCATATTACTTAAGAACTCCCACTTAGATAGACATCCCTCTAGTCATCTAAATGATCATGTGATCCAAATCAACTAAACCATGTCCGATCATCACGTGAGATGGAGTAGTTTTCAATGGTGAACATCACTATGTTAATCATATCTACTATATGATTACGCTCGACCTTTTGGTCTCAGTGTTCCGAGGCCATATCTGCATATGATAGGCTCGTCAAGTTTAACCTGAGTATTCTGCGTGTGCAAAACTGGCTTGCACCCGTTGTAGATGGACGTAGAGCTTATCACACCCGATCATCACGTGGTGTCTGGGCACGACGAACTTTGGCAACAGTGCATACTCAGGGAGAACACTTTTATCTTGAAATTTGGTGAGAGATCATCTTATAATGCTACCGTCAATCAAAGCAAGATAAGATGCATAAAAAATAAACATCACATGCAATCAATGTAAGTGATATGATATGGCCATCATCATCTTGTGCTTGTGATCTCCATCTCCGAAGCACCGTCATGATCACCATCGTCACCGGCGCGATACCTTGATCTCCATCGTAGCATCATTGTCATCTCGCCAATCTTAAGCTTCTACGACTATCGCTACCGCTTAGTGATAAAGTAAAGCATTACAGAGCGATTGCATTGCATACAATAAAGCGACAACCATATGGCTCCTGCCAGTTGCCGATAACTCGGTTACAAAACATGATCATCTCATACAATAAAATTTAGCATCATGCTTTGACCATATCACATCACAACATGCCCTGCAAAAACAAGTTAAACGTCCTCTACTTTGTTGTTGCAAGTTTTACGTGGCTGCTAGGGGCTGAGCAAGAACCGTTCTTACCTATGCATCAAAACCACAACGATAGTTTGTCAAGTTGGTGCTATTTTAACCTTCGCAAGGACCGGGCGTAGCCACACTTGGTTCAACTAAAGTTGGAGAAACTGACACCCGCCAGCCACCTGTGTGCAAAGCACGTCGGTAGAACCAGTCTCGCGTAAGCGTATGCGTAATTTCGGTCCGGTCCACTTCATCCAACAATACCGCCGAACCAAAGTATGACATGCTGGTAAGCAGTATGACTTATATTGCCCAAAACTCACTTGTGTTCTACTCGTGCATATGACATCTACGCATAAAACCAGGCTCGGATGCCACTGTTGGGGAACGTAGTAATTTCAAAAAAATTCCTACGCACACGCAAGATCGTGGTGATGCATAGCAATGAGAGGGGAGAGTGTTGTCCACGTACCCTCGTAGACCGAAAGCGGAAGTGTTAGCACAACGCGGTTGATGTAGTTGTACGTCTTCACGATCCGACCAACCAAGTACCGAACGCACGTCACCTCCGAGTTCAGCACAGGTTCAGCCCGATGATGTCCCTCAAACTCCGATCCAGCCGAGTGTTGAGGGAGAGTTTCGTCAGCACGACGGTGTGGTGATGATGATGCTGTTCTACCGACGCAGGGCTTCGCCTAAGCACCGCTACAATATTATCGAGGTGGACTATGGTGGAGGGGGGCACCGCACACGGCTAAAAGATCAAATCAATTGTTGTGTCTCTGGGGCGCCCCCTGCCCCCGTATATAAAGGAGCAAGGGGGGAGGTGTGGCCGGCCAGGAGAAGTCCTACTCCCACCGGGAGTAGGACTCCCTCCCTTCCTTGTTGGATTGGGAGAAGGGGGAAAGAGGAGGGAGAGAGGAAGGAAAGGGGGGGCGTCGCCCCCCTCTGCTTGTCCTATTCGGACTAGAGGGGGAGGGGCGCGCGACCCTGCCCTAGCCGCCTCTCCTCTTCTCCACTAAGGCCCACTATGGCCCATTAAGCCCCCGGGGGGTTCCGGTAACCCCTCGGTACTCCGGTAAACTCCTGATTTCACCCGAAACATTTCCGATATCCAAATATAGGCTTCCAATATATCAATCTTCATGTCTCGACCATTTCAGGACTCCTCGTCATGTCCGTGATCACATACAGGACTCCGAACAACCTTCGGTACATCAAAACTCATAAACTCATAATATAACCATCATCGAAAACTTTAAGCGTGTGGACCCTACGGGTTCGAGAACTATGTAGACATGACCGAGACACGTCTCCGGTCAATAACCAATAGCGTAACCTGGATGCTCATATTGGCTCCCACATATTCTATGAAGATCTTTATCGGTTAGATTGCATAACAACATATGTTGTTCCCTTTGTCATCGATATGTTACTTGCCCGAGATTCGATCGTCGGTATCTCAATACCTAGTTCAATCTTGTTACTGGCAAGTCTCTTTACTCGTTCCGTAATACATCATCCCACAACTAACTCATTAGTTGCAATGCTTGCAAGGCTTAAGTGATGTGCATTACCGAGTGGTCCCAGACATACCTCTCCGACAATCGGAGTGACAAATCCTAATCTCGAAATATGCCAACCCAACAAGTACCTTCAGAGACACCTGTAGAACACCTTTATAATAACCCAGTTACGTTGTGACATTTGGTAGCACACAAAGTGTTCCTTTGGTAAACGGGAGTTGCATAATCTCATAGTCATAGGAACATGTATAAGTCATAAAGAAAGCAATAACAACATACTAAATGATCGAGTGGTAGGCTAACAGAATGGGTCAAGTCAATCACATCATTCTCCTAATGATGTGATCCCGTTAATCAAATGACAACTCATGTCTATGGCTAGGAAACATAACCATCTTTGATCAACGAGCTAGTCAAGTAGAGGCATACTAGTGACACTCTGTTTGTCTATGTATTCACACATGTATATGTTTCCGGTTAATAAAATTCTAGCATGAATAATATACATTTATCATGATATAAGGAAATAAATAAGAACTTTATTATTGCCTCTAGGGCATATTTCCTTTAGCAACTATAGTTGATTTCACATGGCAATTACAGAACATGCTTACAATGTACTTAATGGCTATTTTTCAATAGATCAGCAAGTCAAAAAAGTTGGCAACTGCATTGCATTCTACATGTCACCTACTAACTTCATGCCTTTGCAAATTAGAACGGTAAAATTATTCACTTACTTGTTAAAAATCTTGTTGGTATATATCTTACTCATCTGCCTTTCCATCGGTAAATATGTTAGCAATTTAGGCTGCTTGAGCGTGGTGTTTGCTTCTTGTTGTAGCTCAGATCCCAGTATTTTCTGTTGCAAAGCGGTGTATTGCTTGGCAAACTGCAGCAATGAGTTGCCAGGGCTCATGTACCGCTTCAAAACAGCATTGAACCCCTCGATGCGCTGCATAGTCTGCAGAAATCGGAAGAAGCACTGCATGAAGTAGGCCGGCACCCAGTACATTCGCTTCTCCCACAGGCTAGTAAGTGTCTTGTTATCTTGGACTTGATATGTTTCAATCATAGCCGTCACTACAAAAAAATACACTTCCGTGATGATACGTGTTTGTCACAGTAGGTCACGTTTTCTGTCATGCATGTACATCCATGACAAATTTATGACAGAATCAAGATAATCATACATGTGCTGTTGTAGAAGTGTTCCATGACATTACCAAAATTATCATCACAGAAGTGTCCACTTCCATGACGATAAATCGTGTGTCACGGAAGTGCTTTCGTCAAGGGTGACCGACACGTGTCATCCACCATAACAGAACGCCATTAAGCTATCGGGTCCGATTTTGGATCCGATAACCCGTTAACAGCCCCGATCAATGGGGATTTTCCATGTGTAAAATCATCTTTGGCTGGAGGAAACATGTGTCGTCTCACCGTTGGGACAGATGTCATCCACTCGTTGGACCCAAAGTGCCTATGATACGTCGACACATGGCACGGCCCAACAGAGGCCCATTCCTGTGAAAAGGCCGGCCCATTTGACTTGGTCAAAAGGTGTCGGGCCGGCCCATGACAAGCCTGTTAACAGCCTGTTTGCATATAGCCCATTTACAACCCGCTATACCAGGGCCCGTTTACGGCCTATCCGAATTAGGCCTAGTAGCGTCATCTAGGCCATCCAATATAATTCCAGCCCGTTTTAACTTCTGGCCCATGTATGGCCCATGACGTCTTTCGGCCCATATGAGGCCCTTAGTAACCCTCGGCCCCTTAACGGCCCGTGATAAAACTGGCCCGTAATGAACGGTGTATCATTTTATACCCATTAATGGCCCATTATTCCGTTGGGCCGTTTCCAGCCCATGTTATCTTTCGGCCTTCTCAAGGCCCATTTATTCTTGGGCTTATTTCCAGCATTCAGTTACTTATGGCCCGTTACTGTCATTTTTGGCTTGTGGGCCAAATACAGCCCGTGGTTATAGTCGGCCCGTTTGTGGCCTGTTAATACGTTGGGCCGTTTTCATGTCGAAAAAAACCTGTTGGGCTGTTTTCATAGAGTTATCAAATACGGCCTATTAACAACCCATTATTGTTCATGAATAGTATGGCCCATGATTGGCGAAATGATGATACGCCCCGTAGAAGGCCCATGGATCCTATGGCCCGTAAAAGGCCCATGGATCGTACGACCCATAGAAGGCCAATGGATCCTACGGCCCGTATAGAAGGCCAATGGATCCTACGGCCCGTAGAAGGTCCATGGATCATACGGCCCATAGGAGGCCCATGGTTATAACAGTCCATGTGTTGCCATGATTATTTTGGCCTAGTTTCCAAAAATAGGTTATTGGGGCCACTAGAAAAACACAGAAAAAGAACTGCAGTGACTACAAGCAAACAACTAAACAAGACAATAAGGAAATAAATAAGCAAGCAATTAACGCTAGCCTATTACCGCTATTACACATATTACATCCACTGGGCATCAAAGTTCGTCACCAGTGCAAATATAGGGAACAAAGGAGCATATTACATACACTGGCCGTCAAAGTTGGCCACCAGTGCAAATAAACGCGGCAGCAAAACAAGAGCATAACTGAAACAACTTCAGAAGAGCTCAAGAAATGTGGTATCCACCATGCTGACAATAAGCTTATTAGCTTTGTCCTATTTGGCGCTAAAATCCTCCAACGCTTGCTGTTGCACCAGAAAGTATGCATCTAAAAGCTCCAGGGACTTCCGCAGTCCTTTCGCTTCTTGTCGCAGCACAGCTGATCGATGTCTTTCAGCTTGTAGTTGAGACTCAAGAAACCAAACTGATTCAGACATTGAGTTTGAATAGCTTGTGCAAGCGGTAGTGGCCAGTAACTCGAACACTAAACCAAGACAGGACTTTGGGGTTGTCTCACTGTCTTCGAGATAGTCTTCCTTAGCTGTTTTATCAACTTTGTTGGAGACCAACAAGGATGTGTCACTATCCTGAACCTTATGTGCATTACTTCCTTTACCATTGCTTAATAAGGCACTCTTCCCCAATATTCTGTCAGCATTCTAAAAGAAGAAACAAGCAGACACATAACAGGTTTAGCTTGTACTAGTATATGAAACTCATTTCGGTGAACCAGTTCATTAGTAAGGTGGACAGGATTAAACTACCAAGTCTTCTATTGCCAAGTACTAGTACATAATAAAAACATCAAACAAACATATATCTATGTCCTATAGTCACTGCATTGTCTTGCCAAATCAAAATAGAGACACGGTTCAAATCATATCAGTTCAAGACAAAGTAGCAGTGAAAGAATACAAAGCGTGGGAAACTACACGGCACAACAAGATTTCAGATGGTTACCATGAGTCTACATGTACAAGAACACTACTGGCTCTGTTGTGATGCTAGTAATGTGCATGATATGAGAAGTCAACTGTATACACAATTGAAATTGAAATCAACAGAGCTATTGATAAGAGCAAGCTTGTTAAAGAAACATGCATGAACATACCTGCTGTGCCATTGGAGTTTCGATTGGATCCTTCAATTTAAAAATAAGTTTGTATGAGTAAATACAGTGATACAAGAGCAAAGCTGTATGCACGACAGCAATCATAGTTAAAAAAAGGCGCGCCTAAGAGAGCGCTTAAGCGCGCCTAGGCTCTAGGCATTGGCGGAATGCATTGCGCATAACTACGCTTAATCTGTGCATAACTGCGCATAAGCATGCGCTTTGGTCAGTAAAGCGCAAGGCAATGGCAAAACACACAATTAACGCCTGGTGCTTTTTGAACTATGATAGCAGTGGAATCTTAAATTAGAACAGTTGTTCTTCAGGTTTAGGCACTTGTTCTACATGAACAGAGTACAGTAAGACGCAAGAATATAGTACTTAAAAATAGAAAATGAGCTCATAGACCTTACCACATTCTTGGTTCGGGACCAGTACAGAACAAGGTGTTCCCAGTCATCGTCCAGTAAATGTGTCTCAGGAGAACGTAAGGGAATTTGATGAGTTTCTTTGCCGGTGAAGTACGTTTTCTTCAGGTAATTCCGATACTGCCACCAAGCATTCTTGAAGATAGCAGAGGTACTAGCACAGGTTACCTCATCCTGAGTTTCCAAATCGGTCCTTCTCTATAGAGAAAAATGGGAAAATTTGTTGTATTATAACCATCATGGAGGTAGGATGTATGGGACAAAGCAAAGTAATTTCCATGAATAACATTACTTACACATAACTCCTGGACAAACACCTGCAACTGGCATTTTCCTTCATCTTCATTATAATATTTCCAAGATGGGAAGATACGCAGATACAATTTAACAACATCAAATGCGATAGATGCTAAACTATGACTAGCTGGTTGTGCTTCCTCCATAGGAATAGGCGTACTAACTGGTGGAGTTGGGGTTCGCCGTGGTAGTACTGGCCCTTTGGGCACTGGAGCTGCCTTACTAACTGCTCTTGTTTGGGAGCTCTATGGTGGAGATGGTGTTGTCTCAACAGGAACTGGGTTACTATCTGCTAGGGTTGGGGTTAGATTGGGTGAAGCTGGTTCTCTGTCCATCGCAGTAGGGGTACAATCTGCGAGAGTTTGGGTTATGTGTGGTAGGGCTGGTTCTTGTGCATGTATGACCGGGGTGCTATCTCCACCAAGAGGTAGCACTGTTTTAGATGGTTCTCTGTGCATCGCAGTAGGGTTACAATCTACGAGAGTTTGGGTTATGTGTGGTAGGGCTGGTTCTCGTGCATGTACAACCGGGGTGCTATCTCCACCAAGAGGTAGCACTATTTTATTTGAAGACCGTGTTTTTAGTCTGCTAGATGCTGGCATCACCCGCTCCAATTCAAATGGCTGATAAACAAGAAACATAGTTGAATGTACAGACATTGTATGAGAGAAAGATGCAATAGATAGTGTGGAAAAAAGAGGGCATGAAATAGTTGACATGTATATTGTTTAACTAAAATGGATAGCCTGACATAATTTCACATATATGATGTCTATCTAAACTGGATAGCATAGCATAACATAACTCAAAGATATGATGAATAACTAAACAGGATCGCATGACATAATTCACCTACATGTTATCTAAGTAATCAGGATCGCATCATTTAATTCACACATGTGATTTATATGCTAAACAGAGGGCATTAGATATGATGTCTGAACTAAGAACATGGTGTTGAATATTGTGTATATGATGTCTAAACTATGTAATGCAAGACACCATATGCATGATATGAGCAGTATAACCGTGCCAAGTTAGAGCATACACCTCGGTGGGGGAATAGGACTGGTCATCTGTCTCTGAATCCATCTCTGAGGAGCTATCGGGACCCAACAAGAGATCTGCTTCGACAGGTAGCATTGTCTGCTCTCAAGGCCTTGTTTTCACTCCAGATTTTTCAATCTCCCACCCAAATGGCTGATTCACAGGAAGAGTAGTTTAATGTACAAACATTGTCGACAAATGGAAATATAATGAAGAAAAGGATGAGCAAGATATCATTCAAATATATGATGCCTGGTTAAACAGGACGACATTGAACATTTCACGTATATTATGGCTGGCTAAAAGACATGAGACTGCATAATTCCCATATATGATATAGAAACTAAACAGGTGGCATTACAGAACATGTCTAAACTAAGCAGATGACATATATGATGTCAAAAGTAGGCACTGCAAGGCAACATATGCATGATATGACTAACATCATCATGCCAAGGTAGAGCAAACACCCTGGGAGGTAAATAGGAGTGGTCAGCGGCGTCTGAATCCGCCTCACAACAGATATCTTCCTATGGATTACAATCTAGAGAGGGGTGGGGAGGGTTTGCCATTGAACCCACCATGGAGCGATGTATGCATGACATTGTATTGCCGCGCAAAACTCTTCTCTTTTTCTCTACATGTTCAGCATGATTGTGTACAATATCTGACATGCATACGAAAAAAATATGGTGAGATTATGTAAGGAGAGCATGCAGAAATTTAGAGTGGTGGTAACAACCAGTGGATGGATCCAAAAATAATGACAGCAGGATGATGATTGCTTTAATTTAATAAAAAGACAGATGATGATTGCTTCACTATTTGTTTCCCACCCAAGATGAACAACATAGGCATACCCTAGGTGAACCAGATATTAGACAGAGATACTATTCATTGCTTCCTCGATATGTGCCCCACAACTAATTTAGAACTCAAGATTGAACATTAATTTGGACCCTGACTTGGAGTCCAAGAGGTGAATAGGACGATAAAGTAGCAGGTAATTTTAAGCAATGCATAACATAAGCATAAACAAAAGAGTGCGACCTCTCTTGTGGACCCGTGTACTCCTCAGGTTCATCTGTTGAGTCGGTGATGGTGATGCCATTGCGGTGGGTGCCGGTGGCAGGGGAGGAGATCTGAGGCGGCGAAAGACGGTCAGGAGTCGTGATGTCCGGTTTGGTGGATGTTTCTGTCGATGGAGCAGCTCAGTTGAGGTGGACGACGTCGCGGCAGGAGCAGGACAAACCACACAAAGTTCCCTTCGGCACCTACCTATAACTGAAGTAATTCTGTAAGGGCTCATTTGGCTTGCATGATTCTAAAAACGCAGGAATAGGAAAAACACCGGAATAGGATAGGAATGCACATGGTAAACAGAGCATTTGTAAACACAGGATTTCTGTCAACTTGGGTGTTTGGTTTACAGGAATTGGAAGAGTAGAGGAATGCAAAGAAACATGGCCAAAATAAAGTGAAACCATATGAAAGCGTGTACAGTTAGAATGTTATTCTGCCACTAATGCACTTGGTCTTGTTTTCATGCATAGGATTTTGAAAAGTAGGTCCAGGTGGATGTTTTGCTTCATTCCTTTCAACAAAATGCATGAATAATTGAATAGTAGAGTGCCATTGCAAAATTCCCTATTGCTATGTTTTTCCGTCGAACCAAAATAGCCCTAATGGGTCGACATGAATGTATAGTAATAAGTGATGCAACAAGTGTACAACCTCTTTGCCATAGTCTTGTCGACCTCAGCATCATTGGGTTGGTCGCTGAAGCAGTTGAGGCAGAGGTGGCTGCCGGAGGTGTGGAGGAAGATCTGAGGAATCTGTAGACGGCGTCCAGGGCACTGCTCTGTTGGGATGGATCGTTCTGTCGTTGGAGCAGCCCCGGTGAGCCGTAAGACGTCAAGGCTGAAGCAGCACAACACATACATCATCAATCTCAAGTGGGATTCTAATAGCATCTCCAATAGATGATGTCAAATAGATGTAAAATTTATATCACCAAAAACCACCTGACTACAACTGATGAGGTAAAAACAGTTGACTCTGAACTTAACTGTCGAACTGAAATTTACTGTGGAATCTGAATGTTACTGTCGAAACTGAACGCAATGGTAGCAGAGAGGCACTTGACATGTAGTTTAGGGAGGGCATGTAGTTCATCTTCAACCTGCATCCCCCCGAGCCGCCAGCCACCACCGGCCGAACCGCTGGCCCCAGTGCCGCCTCGCCGTCCCGAAAAAACTCCCCACCGCCGGTCCACCGCCGCCCGGCCAGGCCTATAGGCCCCCACCCTGAACCCTAAGATAGATAGTGGGGTACCTCTCCGGTGAGCCCCCGTCCCCGCTGCGGGTGGTTCTTCCTTAACTCCGGCGAGCCCCCCACCCCCTAAAAATCGACTGACCCAAAAGTCGATTCAGTCGACTGAAGTGTAGCTAAATCGGAGCAGAGCAGCAGCGATCAAGGGGGAGAGCAGCAGCAGCGCGAGCGAGCGAGCGAGAGCCGGAGCAGCAGTAGCAGATCCGACTGGTATGGCCGCTGCCGCCGAAGGGGCCTCGCACTGGGGGAGAGCCGTCATGGAGATGTCACCCGTGGCGCCAGCTTCAAGGTAGCTGCTCCATTGGGGTGCGAGATGGAGCACCATCGGTGCCGGGAGGTCGAGCTAAGGAGAAGGTGTGATGCGATGAGTGTACAACCTCTTTGGTGGCACCGAGTAGGCCTCGGCTTCATCCGAGGAGTCGGTGAGGATGCTGCGGTTCCGGTGGAGCAGGTTAAGGCGGCACTATGGGGATGGAACAGCCGCGATAGACGAGGCGATCGTCGGAGCAGCTCCTTGGAGCTGGAGGACGGGGCGGCTGAACCGGCGGGACAACGAGATGGACGACGGATCCTGATCCAGAGAGGTGGACGAGGGACGTCGAGCTGTTGCGGTGGACGAGGTCGTCGGGGAAGAGGCTCCGGCTGGGCAGCGGTGAGGTGGCGAATGGAGGAGGGTGGGGTTTCGCGGCTGGAGCGGAGAGGTTATGGCGGCCTGGGATTTCGAATGGCAAAAAGGAGGCGATGGGAGGGGGTGAACCATGACTTAGGGATGCGCTTGCCCAAAATGTAGGGTGTGTTACAAAAGTACCCCCCACCGATTTGAACTAGCGGACCTTTCGGCTCAGGGTTAGAAGGGGGATTTCACGTGTCGGGATTTGGCAGCTGGAGGGGGTCTTCGCGCGCGTTGTAATTTCGGGATAGCAAGGCGCGAGTTGTGAAGGCGCCAGTTTTGGGAGCACGATATCTGAATTTTCGGGATATAAGAAGGCGCGGGTTGAATTTGAGGGACAAGCCTAACGTGTAATATTGTACTTGTACGTACCAAATCAATTCGCACTTCCCTCAACCAAAAAGAAAACGTAAAAAATAAAAATATTCACACCACACAAAGAGAGAATCTTGCCCTGTTTTACTATAAAAATGCTATTCAAAGCTACTCCCTCCTTCCTTCTATATAGGGCCTAATGCATTTTTTGATGCTAACTTTGACCAAATATTAGAGCAATAATATATGACATGCAACTTACACAAAGCACACCGTTAAATTCGTCTGTGAAAGGTTCTTTCAATGATATAATTTTCACATTGTGCTGGTCATGTACTATTAATCTTGTCAATAGTCAAAGGCGGTCTTAAAAAACGCATTACGCCCTATATAGATGGAAGGAGGGAGTATGAATCCATGTTATGTCCAATTAAATTTTTTCGCTTGCTGTATAATGCATGTAACCTACTCATACCAACATTTTAGTGCATTCCAAATGTCTATACTACCGCTGCAATTCGAACAGAATTTGAATTCGTTTCTCTATTTCAATAAGAGTCTACAATCATGATTGTTGCATACTTCAACCATCATTCGTGTATTACCTTAATAACACACCACATGATTACTATAGAGATAGATATGAACTATGTGTACTACATGAACTCGAATTCTATTTTTTGAATACACTTGATGTTGATTCCAAATAATATTACATTTGATGTACTAACTATATATTCATAATCTAAACCATGTTCCATACGTGTACATCGTGTTTATCACACATAGAATAGTGCCCCGCCCCCTACATTATGACAAGTATTTAGACCTGAGCTGCAAAAGCCACACATTAGCCCAAATTATGATCAATGTTCTATATATTATACGTAGTAATAGTAAGATGCCCATGTTTCCACAGAACATCAACATGATCAAGGGGAGGCCTAATTTGCAAATATGGAGAGGGTGTGGGTATCTTTTTTCAAAATTGCCAAAGTTTCCTTCCTATCCGTCAGATATAAATCGGACGTCCTATATTGCAGGATGGCAGGCACACCATCATTAACAACTCCGTTTTTTATAAGAGTAGAGATAAAATATATTATATGTAGTATAACAAGTTCATAACCACACCATGTGTATCACCGTTATATATATTCACACATGCGTCGGTTTAAAACACTATGATAGATTCTTCAAATATCCGAATTCTCTTTTTATAATGAAGTATGATCTCCATTCGTCTTTTACACCCACACAATCCTCTTACCTTTATAGCTAGCTAGCGCAAACTTTCTCTCGTGCATGCACACGCCCGCATCCCTCTCACCCTCCCTCAGCATTCTCTAGCTCCATCGCGCAAATTCGCATTTTCACTTTAGGTCGTTCACCCACGGTATGTGTAGGCCCCCCAGCTCCTTCTTTACGTCACACATCGATCGATATGCCTCTCTAGCCAGGTGTGCCTAGCACAAAACACAAGCTTCCTGATGTCTACTACACAACCTTCTTCTTGTAGACGTTGTTAGGCCTCCAAGTGCAGAGGTTTGTAGGAAAGTAGCAAATTTCCCTCAGGTGGATGACCTAAGGTTTATCAATCTGTAGGAGGCTGTAGGATCAAGAAGTAGATGTGTCTAGAGAGGGGTGATTAGACACTTAATGCTAAAGTTGTAGTTTTTAAGCTTTTCCGGTTTAAGTGGAGTTTAGGCACAATTTCAACACACACAATACATATCAAGTAAGCATGCAAAGAGTATATGAGCAGCGGAATGTAAAGCATGCAACTTGCAGGAATGTAAAGGGAAGGGTTTGGAGAGATCAAACGCAATTTGAGACACGGATGTTTTTCCCGTGGTTCGGATAGGTGGTGCTATCCTACATCCACGTTGATGGAGACTTCAACCCACAAAGGGTAACGGTTGCGCGAGTCCACACAGGGCTCCACCCAAGGGTAATGGTTGCGCGAGTCCACACAGGGCTCCACCCATGAAGGGTCCACGAAGAAGCAACCACCCACAAAGGGTCCACGAAGAAGCAACCTTGTCTATCCCACCATGGCCATCGCCCACACAGGACTTGCCTCACTAGCGGTAGATCTTCACGAAGTAGGCGATCTCCTTGCCCTTACAAACTCCTTGGTTCAACTCCACAATCTTGTCGGAGGCTCCCAAGTGACACCTAGCCAATCTAGGAGACACCACTCTCCAAGAAGTAACAAATGGTGTGTAGGTAATGAACTCCTTGCTCTTGTGCTTCAAATGATAGTCTCCCCAACACTCAACTCTCTCTCATAGGATGTGGATTTGGTGGAAAGAAGATTTGAGTGGAAAGCAACTTGGGAAGGCTAGAGATCAAGATTCGTATGGTAGGAATGGAATATATTGGTCTCAACACATGAGTAGGTGGTTCTCTCTCAGAACATATGAGTTGGAATGGTGTATGCGTTCTGATAGCTCTCTCACTGAGTGAAGAGGAGGTGGAGGGGTATATATAGCCTCCACACAAAGTCCAATCGTTACACACAGTTTTCCAATCTCGGTGGGACCAAATCAATAAACTCGGTCGGACCGAAAATGTAAACCTAGTGACCGTTAGAGATTTCAGTGGGACCGACTGGTTCAACTCGGTGGGACTGATGTGCTAGGGTTAGGGTAAATCCAAAACTCGGTTTGACCGATTACTCAAACTCGGTGGGACCGATTTGGGTAATAAGTGAAACTGAGATTTGGTCAAGCAAACTCGATGGGACCGATTGCATATCTCGGTGGGACCGAGAATAATGCAATGGGTAACAGAGAGTTTGCAAGCCCATCTCGGTGAGACCGAGATCCCATCGGTGAGACCGAACTGATTAGGGTTTGGCAGTGGCTTATGACAAGTGAAACTCGGTGGCGCCGGATAGGAAGAATCGGTAGGACCGAGTTTGGCTTAGGGTTTAGGTCATATGTGGAAGTGGGAAAGTAGCTGAGGATTTTGGAGCATATCATTAAGCACATGAAGCAAGAGGTTCATTAAGTAACACCTCATCCCTCCTTGATAGTATTGGCTTTTCCTAAAGACTCAATGTGATCTTGGATCACTAAAATTATAAAATGAAGAGTGTTGAGCTGGAAGCTTTAGCCAATCCTTTGTCCTTAGCATCTTGAAGGAGTTCCCACAACCTTTAGTCCATGCCACTCCATTGTTGAACTTATCTGAAACATGCTAGATCGAAATGTTAGTCCAACAAGAGATATGTTGTCATCAATTATCAAAACCACCTAGGGAGCACTTGTGCTTTCAATCTCCCCCTTTTTGGTAATTGATGGCAACATACATCAAAGCTTTAGATAAAGATATAAAGAACAGCAAGTAAAGCTTTGGAAGGACATGTAACAAGCATAGGCTCCCCCTACATGTATGCACTCATGTAAATATGAAATATAGAGACATGTGAGAGCATAACCATGACAGAGTAGGCAATGTGTTACATGCATCTTGGCCATATGCATCAGAGCAAAAGATTATCAAGGAAAATACCTTCATGCTCATGAGTCCTTCTTACAAACTATATGTACATAAGCAAGAACTCCTCATACTCATGATTTTGATGCATATACTTACCTTGTGGTCTTGAGTTGGCTTAGGATGGAATGAACCTGCACAAACAAGGTTAGATAACACAGGTACGTCCACTAGCCAGAGCAAACAAAAGAAACCACAAGAATACCAAGACTGGGATGACATGTAGAGAGTGAGTACAAGGTACCACATTGGATTCAACATGTCCCCAAGAATAAAGATATGCAATGAATTTGACTGATTTCTTTCCCTTAGGTGTCTTGCTCCCCCTGAATCGTACATGGGATATTGGGAGAAGATAGAAAACAGAAAATCAGAGCTGAAAGATATGAATAGAACTTAATTCAAATGAGTTCATATGAACATGTCTTTCCCCCAAAAAGACATGTGGCATCTCTCCTCTTGAACATCAAGCATCTGGGATCCTTGAGTATTCTCTCCCCCTTGGAGATTTCTTTCCCCCCTTAATATATGGGATCCTTGAGTATTCTCTCCCCCTTAGTACTTTCTCCTTTGTAGGTGATAAGCTTTTGATGTGATCTCTCTCTCCCTGATGATAAGCTTTGATGTGATCTCTCTCCCCCTTTGACATCAATTTCCAAGAAGGTTTTTTTTTGGAATCCGTCGAATAGGGTTGGTCCTTGAGATTCAGTACAAAGCAGGGAATAAAACTGTGATGCTTGTAGAGGACAAGATTCATTGAGTGGAGCTGGATGAGAAGAAATATAGAGTATGTGGCAAACTGTTTTTCCTGTTGCGAAATTGGTGGCACCGAGTGGCGTGTTTCGGTAGTACCGAAGGGATTCGGTTGGACCGAAAATGGCAATTCGGTGAAACCGAGTTCATCACAGAGAAAAACACTTGTCACCTCAGCTCACTAGTCAAGTAAGATCTCACAAAGATTTGCAATGAATTAGCTGAAAGATTTGCAAGGAATTTGATGCAGAAATATGCAGAACAAAAAACCAAAAAGAAAAGAGTGAAAGTTTCTTGATGAAGTTTTTTTTTGATTGAAAAAGAAAGAAACAAATATGCAAGGGACAAATGCAATAACTCAAAAAAGAACACAAGAGAACTTCATCTAGAATTGGGCGGTGACATAGTCACCTATGTTAGAGTATATTGACTTAGGAGTCAAGTGAGAACACTTGATCATAGGTCATACTCATCATTTAAGCTCAAAATGGGGTTACCATTTTTCGTTTAAGCATCTTGATGTATTCACATCTTGTTGAGTTGCTTTGACTCATGTCTTGGAGTAAAGCTTCTCTAAGATGGAATAACATACCTTGGGTAGTGGTGTGGTTCTTGCTCATGTAGTTGAACTTGTGTGGGTGCTCAAGGTTGATGTAGCTCATCAAGAGTTGGGAGCACCACTTGGAGTTTGAGTTCATCTACCTACATGGGTTAGTTCTTGCAAGGAAGGGCACTTGTGTATCCAAAAATGGCAATCATGAAAAGGATATGTTTGAGTGGTTTTGTGCTTCCTTGTCTTCAACCACTATTGTGTAGAGTCTTGGTCTTGTAGAGATTGCTCAAGATGTGAGTGAGTCGCAATCTCATGGGATTAGATTCAACCAAGCACCTACATGGGTTAGGCAACATGCAAGGTGCAAATACATCCAAGACATAAGATAGTTATCATAAGAGATATATCATGGATTAGTCATAAGCTCATGTCTTGCATGTATCCAATGGAGTTTCTACTCCAAGTTCGAAGCATCAATGATGTCAATTCTCCTCTCAACCTGCAAAACACTTTCTCATCAAGTGGTTTAGTAAATATATCCGCTAATTGCTTATCGGTTCGAACATGCTTAAGATTGATGTCACCCTTAGCAACATGATCTCGAATGAAATGATGACGAACTTCAATATGCTTAGTTCGAGAATGTTGTACAGGATTATGACCAATTTTGATAGCACTTTCGTTGTCACAAAGCAGTGGAACATGTTTCACATAAATTCCATAATCTTTAAGAGTTTGGGTCATCCAAAGTAATTGAGCACAACATGAACCAGCGGCAATGTATTCCGCTTCGGCGGTGGATAAGGATACCGAGTTTTGTTTCTTGGAAGACCAAGACACAAGAGATCTACCAAGAAATTGACAAGTACCCGAAGTGGACTTTCTGTCAACCTTGTCTCCGGCATAATCCGAGTCAGAATAGCCAACAAGATCAAAAGAATACCTCTTAGGATACCAAATGCCAAAATTTGGTGTATGGATTAAATATCTCACTATCCTTTTCACATCCTTAAGATGACAATCTTTAGGAGCAGCTTGATATCGTGCACACATGCACACACTTAGCATAATATCGGGATGTGAAGCACATAGGTATAACAATGAACCAATCATAGAGCGATAAACCTTTTGATCAACCGGTTCACCATCTTTGGTTAAATCATTATGTCCACTAGTAGGCATGGGTGTAGACATACCTTTGCATTCTTGCATATTGAACTTCTTGAATAAGTCCTTGGTGTACTTTGTTTGAGAGACAAATGTACCTTCCTTAGTTTGCTTGATTTGCAACCCGAGAAAGAATTTGAGTTCACTCATCATAGACATCTCAAACTTCTTTGACATTAGCTTTCCAAACTTTTCACTAAAGAGAGGGTTAGTTGAACCAAATATGATATCATCAACATAAATTTGGCATACAAATAGTTCTCCATTAACCCTTTTAGTAAAAAGAGTAGAATCAATTTTACCAATTTCAAAACCACTTGTAGTAAGGAACTTGGTCAAGCATTTATACCATGCTCTAGGAGCTTGTTTAAGACCATAAAGAGCTTTGTGAAGTTTGTAAACATGATTTGGTTTCATAGGATTGATAAAGCCGGGAGGTTGTTTGACATAAACTTCCTCCTCTATTTCACCATTTAGAAAAGCACTTTTAATGTCCATTTGGTACAAGGTGATATTATGGTGATTAGTATAGGCAAGTAAGATGCGAATGGACTCAAGTCTAGCAACGGGAGCATACGTCTCACCATAGTCCATACCTTTGACTTGTGTGTACCCTTGGGCAACGAGACGTGCTTTGTTGCGAACCACTTGTCCATCTTCATCTTGCTTGTTGCGAAACACCCATTTGGTACCAATGATGTTGTGGTTGTTGTCGGGCTTCTCAACCAATGTCCAAACTTGGTTTCTCTCAAAATTATGTAGCTCTTCATGCATAGCGTTTATCCAATCCGGATCTTCCAATGCTTCTTCAACCTTCATAGGTTCAATGCTAGAGATGAATGAATAGTTTTCCCAAAAGTTAGCTAAACGAGTTTTTGAGCGAGTGATTCTCCCGGTTTGTATATCATTGAGGATTTGCTCGACAGGATGATCTTTGGTAATTCTTGCTCGAACTCGTGAGAGCTTTTTCTTGGGTCTTCGTTGAACATCTTCTTCATCTTGTTCTTCTTCTTGGCCTTCTTCATTGTTGACGTCGTCGTTCTCTTGTCGTGGTGGAGAAGGAGGTTGTTGATGTTCATCTTGATGTACTTCCTCATTTTCTTCATCTTGGTGTGTCCCACTTGTGGATGCTTCCGTGTCGTTTCTTGGTTCACCTTGTCGTGAAGTAGAAGCTTCCACTTGGACGGATGAAGTACTCTCCTTCACCTCCGTTGGACGAATTTTGCCAATGGACAAGTCTTGAATTGCTTCTGAAGAGTCTTTGTCTCCTACATCAATTGGCAATTGCTCTACTTGCGAGCCATTAGATTCATCAAACTTCACATCTACCGTCTCTTCAACCTTTCGGGTGAAATTGTTGTAGACACGGTAAGTGTGAGAGTTTGAGCCATAACCAAGTAGAAAACCTTCATGAGATTTAGGAGCAAACTTTGAACGACGATGCTTATCAAGAATGTAGCACTTTGAGCCGAATACTCGAAAGTATCCAACTTGGGGTTTGTTACCGGTGAGAAGCTCGTATGCCGTCTTGCCTAGTAGCTTGTGAAGATATAAGCGATTTGTTGCGTGACAAGCTGTCTTAACCGCTTCTGCCAAAAAGTGCTTTGGCGTCTTGTATTCATCAAGCATCGTTCTTGCCATTTCGATGAGCGTCCGGTTCTTCCTCTCAACAACTCCATTTTTTGAGGTGTGTACGTAGCCGAGAACTCGTGTGAAATCCCTTCTTCGTCAAGAAAGGTGTCCACATTTGCGTTCTTGAACTCCGTTCTGTTGTCACTCCGAACCTTCTTGATCTTCACATCAACTGATTTTGGGCCTTCCTAGCGAAGTTTCTGAAGATCTTCTGGACCTGCGACTTGTCATTAAGAAAGAACACCCACGTAAATCTTGAAAAGTCATCAACTATAACTAGACCAAAAGAATTTCCACCGAGACTCTTGTAGGCGTTGGGACCAAAAAGATCCATGTGAAGTAGCTCGAGTGGCCTCCTTGTGGTCGTGATGTTCTTCACGGGATGTCTTCCTCCAACCTGTTTACCTGCTTGACAAGCACTTCAAAGTCTATCCTTATCAAATATGACATCGTTAACTCCAAGGATATGATTTCCTTTAATAAGCTTATCAAGGTTTCTCATGCCAACGTGACCTAGTCGTCTATGCCACAACCAACCTTTTGAGGATTTAGCAACAAAGCAAGTTTTAGGTTGTGCCTTTTTAGAGAAATCGACAATGTAAAGATCACCTCTACGCATACCCGTAAAGACCATTTTATGATTGTCTCGACGAAATACTTGGCAATCTACCTCAGTAAATAGGACATTCAAACCGAAATCAGCAAGTCTAGATACTGAAAGTAAGTTGTAGCCAAGAGATTCAACGAGCATGACATTTTGAATTATCATGTGAGATGGCCACCTTACCAAGGCCAACCACTTTACCCTTTGAATTATCACCAAAGGTGACATATTTTCGAGGGCCGTCATTTTCAGCAAGCTCACGAAACATCTCTTCATCTCCGGTCATATGATCAGTACATCCACTATCAAGAACCCATTCCTTTCCTCCTGATTCATATCCCCGAAGATTTGCCATAAGACCAAAAGGTCTCATTGCTTCATCAAGATCGAAGTCACTGTCATCATCATCATAATATTCATGTTCATCATGATCTTGTGACTCATCATTTCCTAGAGAGGGTAATTCATTAGATAAACGACCATCAAAGTGGTAACTTTTATGAATTCTTATAGCTTTGAATATGATATCATTAATGATTCCAACATCTCCTTTAGCATGCTTAAGATTGGCAAGTTCAAAAGGACATTTACCAAAACTAGGATCACTAGAGTTCATCTTACTCAAGGCAATAGATTTATGGAGAATTTCATCCAAAGTTTTCAAGGAATAATCGGGAAATTGTTCCTCAAGAAATTTCCATATGGTATAGGCACAATTGTGAGTAGGCAAACTAGCAATCAAATTTTTGGGCAATCCTCTAATGATGAGCTCAATAGTTCTAAGATTGCGAATCATGTAAATATCTTCATCTAGGGTAGGATGCAAAGGATCAATATGAGGTGCACAAGGGCTAGCAATATACTTGTTCAAATGATATTGATTGAAGATTACAAGCATCTCATTTTTCCACTCATGGAAATACTCTCCATCAAGAATAGGCACTCTATGTCTAAGACTCCCTAATGTAGACACATCCATCTTCCTCCAATGGTGATTAAACCAAGGTAATGGAGACCAAAGCTCTGATACCACTTGTAGGATCAAGAAGTAGATGTGTCTAGAGGGGGGGTGATTAGACACTTAATGCTAAAGTTGCAGTTTTAAGCTTTTTCGGTTTAAGTGGAGTTTAGGCACAATTTCAACACACACAATACATATCAAGTAAGCATGCAAAGAGTATATGAGCAGTGGAATGTAAAGCATGCAACTTGCAAGAATGTAAAGGGAAGGGTTTGGAGAGATCAAACGCAATTTGAGACACAGATGTTTTTCCCGTGGTTCGGATAGGTGGTGCTATCCTACATCCACGTTGATGGAGACTTCAACCCACAAAGGGTAACGGTTGCGCGAGTCCACACAGGGCTCCACCCAAGGGTAATGGTTGCGCGAGTCCACATAGGGCTCCACCCACAAAGGGTCCACGAAGAAGCAACCACCCACAAAGGGTCCACGAAGAAGCAACCTTGTCTATCCCACCATGGCCATCGTCCACACAGGACTTGCCTCACTAGCGGTAGATCTTCACGAAGTAGGCGATCTCCTTGCCCTTACAAACTCCTTGGTTCAACTCCACAATCTTGTCGGAGGCTCCCAAGTGACACCTAGCCAATCTAGGAGACACCACTCTCCAAGAAGTAACAAATGGTGTGTAGGTAATGAACTCCTTGCTCTTGTGCTTCAAATGATAGTCTCCCCAACACTCAACTCTCTCTCATAGGATGTGGATTTGGTGGAAAGAAGATTTGAGTGGAAAGCAACTTGGGAAGGCTAGAGATCAAGATTCATATGGTAGGAATGGAATATCTTGGTCTCAACACATGAGTAGGTGGTTCTCTCTCAGAACTTATGAGTTGGAATGGTGTATGCATTCTGATAGCTCTCTCACTGAGTGAAGAGGAGGTGGAGGGGTATATATAGCCTCCACACAAAATCCAATCGTTACACACAGTTTTCCAATCTCGGTGGGACCGAATCAATAAACTCGGTCGGACCGAAAATGTAAACCTAGTGACCGTTAGAGATTTCGGTGGGACCGACTAGTTCAACTCGGTGGGACCGATGTGCTAGGGTTAGGGTAAATCCAAAACTCGGTTTGACCGATTACTCAAACTCGGTGGGACCGATTTGGGTAATAAGTGAAACTGAGATTTGGTCAAGCAAACTCGGTGGGACCGAGAATAATGCAATGGGTAACAGAGAGTTTGCAAGCCCATCTCAGTGAGACCGAGATCCCATCGGTGAGACCGAACTGATTAGGGTTTGGCAGTGGCTTATGACAAGTGAAACTCGGTGGCGCCGGATAGGAAGAATCGGTAGGACCAAGTTTGGCTTAGGGTTTAGGTCATATGTGGAAGTGGGAAAGTAGCTGAGGATTTTGGAGCATATCATTAAGCACATGAAGCAAGAGGCTCATTAAGCAACACCTCATCCCTCCTTGATAGTGTTGGCTTTTCCTAAAGACTCAATGTGATCTTGGATCACTAAAATATAAAATGAAGAGTCTTGAGCTTGAAGATTTAGCCAATCCTTTGTCCTTAGCATCTTGAAGGAGTTCCCACAACCTTTAGTCCATGCCACTCCATTGTTGAACTTATCTGAAACATGCTAGATCGAAATGTTAGTCCAACAAGAGATATGTTGTCATCAATTATCAAAACCACCTAGGGAGCACTTGTGCTTTCAGAGGCATAGGATGAAGATGGTCTCTCTCAAACAACCTTGCAACCAAATAACAAAGAGTCTCTTGTGTCCCCAACACACCCAATACAATGGTAAATTGTATAGGTGCACTAGTTCGACAAAGAGATGGTGATACAAGTGCAATATGGATAGTAGATAATAGTTTTTGTAATCTGAAAATATAAAAACAGCAAGGTAACTAATGATAAAAGTGAGCACAAACGGTATTGCAATGTGTGGAAACAAGGCCTAGGGTTCATACTTGCACTAGTGCAAGTTCTCTCAACAATAATAACATAATTGGATCATATAACTATCCCTCAACATGCAACAAAGAGTCACTCCAAAGTCACTAATAGCGGAGAACAAAAGAAGAGATTATGGTAGGGTACGAAACCACCTGAAAGTTATTCTTTTTGATCGATCTATTCAAGAGTTCGTAGTAAAATAACATGAAGCTATTCTTTTCGTTCAATATATCCTAGAGTTTGTACTAGAATAAGACCTTAAGAAGCAAATCAACTAAAACCCTAATGTCACCTAGATACCCTAATGTCACCTCAAGTATCCGTGGGTATGATTATACGATATGCATCAGATTCATTATTCAAACCAACACAAAGTACTTCAAAGAGTGCCCCAAAGTTTCTACCGGAGAGTCAAGACGAAAACATGTGCCAACCCCTATGCATAGATTCCCAAGGTCACGGAACCCGCAAGTTGATCACCAAAACATACATCAAGTGGATCAATAGAATACCCCATTGTCACCACGGGTATCCCACGCAAGACATACATCAAGTGTTCTCAAATCCTTAAAGACTCAATCCGATAAGATAACTTTAAAAGGGAAAACTCAATCCATTACAAGAGAGTAGAGGGGGAGAAACATCATAAGATCCAACTATAATAGCAAATCTCATGATACATCAAGATCGTACCACATCAAGAACACGAGAGAGAGAGAGAGATCAAACACATAGCTACTGGTACATACCCTCAGCCTCGAGGGTGAACTACTCCCTCCTCGTCATGGAGAGCGTCGGGATGATGAAGATGGCCACCGGTGTGGGTTCCCCCCTCCGGCAGGGTGCCAGAACGGGTCTAGATTGGTTTTCGGTGGCTACAGAGGCTTCTAGCGGCGGAACTCCCGATCTATTGTGCTCCTCGAAGTTTTTAGGGTGTATGGGTATATATAGGAGGAAGAAGTACATCGGTGGACCTCCGGGCTGTCCACGAGGCAGGGGGCGCGCCCAGGGGGGTGGGCGCGCCCCCACCCTCGTGGGCAGCCCGGGACTCTCCTAGTCCAACTCCGATACTCCGTGGGCTTCTTCTGGTCCAAAAATAAGTTCCGTGAAGTTTCAGGTCAATTGGACTCCGTTTGATTTCCCTTTTCTGTGATACTCTAAAACAAGGGGGAAAACAGAAACTGGCACTGGGCTCTAGGTTAATAGGTTAGTCCCAAAAAGCATATAAAATAGCATATAAATGCATATAAAACATCCAAGGTTGATAATATAATAGCATGGAACAATCGAAAATTATAGATACGTTGGAGACGTATCACTTCCCCTCTTCTCTTATCACCGTCCATGCCTCACTCCCACCACTCTTTTCATCGATCTCGTACTCGCACACTCCTTCCCGCTCGATATAGTATGACTCTCGCACTACCTCCTAGATGCATCCCTCTCTCTCTATCCTTCTCCCCATGCCTCATTTGCTTCTAACACACACATGCATGTATACCGATCAATCTCCCAACATATACCTAGGTCGACTTTAACTATTCCCCCCCATCGATCGACGTACCTCACAAGTTATGTCTCTCCTTTCTCTGACAAAGGACGATTGATCTTCCT